>NW_027497888.1:0-65582 GCF_021521415.1 Bidens hawaiensis
CAATTAAATGGGAATATAGTTTTAGAATTATTGTATCTTAATACTATCTAGTCCTAGCCAAAAAGTATTCATTCTTTACTTCTCTTAAAAAAAATGTGTTTTCTTCACATGGTGAGAACTTTTTAATCGAGGGCATATTCTTAAATTATAAAAAAGTAGCTTTCCAGTTTTTTTTTTAATATTTTAGAATTAAAAAGTAGCTGGCCAGTTATCCGGATGAATTACACACCAAACTGTTTTGAAACAAGAATAATAGTTAAAAGGGTAATTTCCAAAATAAGCGTTTATAAAAACGTTTTTCAGGTTTTAGATGTCATTTGCAAGAAATTCTTAAAATATGTATTATAAACTAGTCATGACGAATAGTTTATGATTACACACGAGTAGTTTGTAGAACCAGTTAAAACTTGACACGTGCCGTTAAACTAACCGTAACGAGCAGGTTCACTAATCATTTGCTCGTCACGACTAAATAAGTTTCATGCATCTTAATCAACCCCCACGAGTAATTCATAAGTCATTTAGTCGTGACGACTAGTTTATCTGGTTTGCGTTCCCTACAAGAGTAGTTTATTAGTATTTAACTCGCCGTAACTAGTTTAACCTTACAATCTACTCGTAGCGACTAAAGAACTTATGAATTACTCGTGGGCATTGATTACGAGACATAAAACTTATTTAGTCATGACGAGTAAATGGTTAGTAAATCTGCTCGTTATGGTTAGTTTAAAGACACGTGTCAATTTTTAATTGGTTATACAAACTACTCGTCACGACTAGATTATAATACCTATTTTGGAAATTTCTTGCAAATGACACCTAAAACCTTAAAAACGTTTTCATAAACGCTTATTTTGAAAATTTTCCCATAGTTAAAACGCAAGAGAAAAATATGTAGGGAGAAAAAAGTATATTTCAATAATCATATGTGTATTACAATAAGATATAATGATATGCATATATAGGAGAAAATAATTTGAAAAAAAAAGCCTAATCTATATTTAATATTGATAACTATAATAATCTATACTAAATATAATGCATGAAACATGGACAAATTAAGACACATTAATTTTAAGTAATTCACAACTTATAAAGCTTAAGGTACACCTTCTATAGCATGTAAGATAGGGACAAACTTGTCCATTAGAAAATATACATGAAAAAGTTACAACATTGCCCCCTCATCTTTACTCAACTTTTGTAAATTTTAAAAATTATTACAACTTTGAACCTTGATCTTTGCCTATGTATTCTTTTTTATTTTAATTGTAACCAACTTCCCACCAACGATTTTCCAACGGCCGTAACTTTTTCATACGTTAATACATTTTTTTAAAAATTACACCATAAAAACGAGCATTTTATTGTCTTTAATTTGGGTATGGTATTGCTATAGTTTTTTTCAATTAAAAAATTAACATGTTACATATAGGCGTTCACAATTCAATTTTACCGGTTTCTAAGTTAAATAGTGAGTTAAACCGTTGGTTATTTTTTTTCATTGAAAACGAAAACTAAAGCGTAGAAAATTTAAACTGAATCGTTACTAATGGTTTGGTTTCACACATTGAGTTTCAATAATAAGTTTACAGTCCGGTCCGGTTTTATATGGCCAATTTTTGGTATAAACCGTAAACCGAACTTTTTTCTATGGTTTGAACATTTAGAAACCAGCTAATCAAAAGTAGTGATTGGTTTAAACGTTTTCAAGATTTTAAATGAACTTTAAACATCCTTAATTGTTACATGATTACTAGGATTTTGGTTTCCCGCAGCATCGCGCGGGCACCCATTTAGTATATAGTTATAACACAAACTTAATTGTGGGCCACAAAAGTTTTTGATTTCTTTAGATGAGGCAAAGGAGTGACGGACAATAAATAGTGGTCAAAGTTTTGTTATTATTATTATTATTATTATTATATATAATAATTTACAACTTTGGTGTTGTAAAGTCTTTATTGGGCCACTTTGTGGCACTCTGTTGGTATAATATTTTTAGTTTCGACGTGCAATGAATGTAACGAAAACTTACTGAATGTGAATTATATTTTTTGTTCTTTTTCATTATTTTGTTTTAGTTACGGTATCATGTCGAACGCGATGGAAACTGACCGAATTCGCGTAGACTCGCCGAGTTCTGTTTTAGTTTCACTACGTAACGAAAACTGACCGAATGCTATTTTTGTTTTTTTAGTTATGTTACTGTAACGAATGAAAAGCGACTGAATTCGTGTAGACTCAACCACCTCAACATCCGAGATCGATAACGATTGGTATTTATCAACAATCGTGTTTTTCCGACCAACGTCATGCCATTGGTTCACCCTAGTTTTTATAATATTTATTTTATTTTATTTTTGTCTTAGTTTCGATACTATAACACACGTAAACAAAACTAACCGATTTCACGTCAACTTACCGTATCAACAAATGGGTTTTACCAACCTGTTCGGCACAACGCGCCGAAAGAAATACTAGTTGTTATTAAAGTGCCATTTTTGTTTTTGAGATTTGGTCGATTATGCGAGTTTTGTTTAAAATAGTTGTTTCTTTCATCTGGAACCTTGAGTTGAGGTTTCTGATTATTGCAAATTTCATTCAAATTATTAAATCCGTCATTTTTTAACAGTGTTTTAAAAACCAGTTCAAACCGGTCAGTTGAACCGGATTTCGCACAGTGGGCCGGTATTTTGAGCCCGGTATTTTGGCCGGTTTGCTAGAATATCGTACCGACGGTTTTTTTTCTAAAATACCGGTTGTTACCGGAAAATCGGTTTTAAGTCCGAGAAATTTTTGGTATTTGCGGCTCATATTTTTTTAAAATTACTTTTAACCCAACAATTAACATTCAAACTTGTAAACTTTAGGACTACTTTTTTAAAATTGAGTGTTTTTGCATTACTTTTTTTAATATGAATTAACTTTTAGATTATTTTTGTAGTGAAATCATTTACTTTTGAGTTATTTTTTGATAAAACTTGCATTTATAAGAAATTATAAGGTAAACTATTCAACCGGTTGAACCTTTCGGTATAACCCGATTCAACCGGTTGTACCATTTTTTAGACCAATCCGGTACAATGAAAAAACCGGTTTTTAAAACATTGGTTTTTAACGTTAACATAGGGGTATTTTAATCTTTTCATTTTAAATATTAATTTATTCATTTCTCAAACCTATTATTATTATTATTATCAATCATTGGGGATCGGGTTTTCCGATGAATCCCTCAACAGGTGGACCGTTAGGGGCTCCATCTGTCCGGACTAGTAGCCGGCTCGGGCTATCTTTAGCCAATGGGAACCGCGTACGGAGTACCCGGCGTTACTTAGTTGACTGTTTAAAAGAAAAAAAGAAATATATTATTATTATAATTATATTTATAACTATAGGTAAATATTGAAGTTTGGTATCAAAAAGTATTTTTAAGATCTTTTATTTGCTTTTAAGTAAATTGTTGTATTAATTTTACAATCTACCCTACTGGTTTGATGGTTAAATGTGGCTTTCTTAATGCTGAGTTGTATTTTGTGTCCATGTTTGAGTCCCTTGTCCTGCATTTATAAATTTGTTTAATTTATTATCTCAAGTGGAGTTGTGTTTGTGCTTTTGACAATGACCCATTGCCAATAAAGTGTTTGGTATGTAATAATGACAGAGAGAATGAAATAATTTATTATGTGAGAATGAAAAAAAAGTGATGTTTGGTTGCTCAATGGAATGAAATCATCCATTACACACGGAATCTCATTTCATCAAAACCATTCATTCCTACTCTCTTTTTCTTTTCATTTCATTCCTCTTTCACCCTACTTTCTCAACACCACCACTACCTAACAACAACAACCGCCACCTAACAACAACCACCACCACTACCATCACCACCTGACCGACACCGCCGCCACCACCGCCGACACCACCACCACCACCACCTTACTACTAGCCCTACCACTGCCACCTGACCATAACCGCTGCCACCGTCTGACCACCACCATCGTCGTCGTGACCCTACCATCGCCATCACTACTAATGCTGTCACCGCCATCACCACCCCACCTGACTGCCGCCACCACCAATTTCGTCATCGGAGCTACCATCACCACCGTCGTCATTTCAGTTTTTTTTTGTATAAAAATAAATATATTTTGAGATAAGAATGTTTTTATTTGTTTATATTTCATTCATACAATTTTTTTATACCAAATAACATAAAGTAATTATTCATTTCATTTCCATAGGTTAACCAAACAAGACAAATGAATGGTACGATTCATTTCATTACCTTGTTCATTTCATTCATTCTCTCATTCCATTTCCTCTTCATTTTCTTATTTTTATCCTTTTTCCTTCTTTTTTTATGTGAGCTTTAAATGCTTTTGTTTTTTGTTTAAATATGTTTTTTTGGTGTTTAAGTCTGTTATCTTGAAGAAATAATTTTTTAATTTTTAGGTTTACTTCGATACCATGAAAAACCTAAATAAAAAAAATATATTTTTTGTTGTATTCGAACGCTGGCGAATTTATTTTGTTTGTTTAGTTTCGGTGCAATATTTTGATACCAATCGAACTCACGTCAATTAGCCATAGAAGCGCACATGTTTCTTTGGGTATGTTAATATGTTATCTTTTGGCGTTGACGAACTTATTGTTTGGTTTAGTTCTAGTGCCATAACCTGATACCAACCAAATTTGCTTCAACTCACAGCCGCATTGCACGGGTTTTACTAACAGACTACAGGTGGTTTTAAATATGTTTTTTTGTCACACCCCAACCTACGACGGAAATGTCAAGGTGTGAGCTAATTGCTCACAACTCTCAAGGTACTATCATGCAATAATTAAAATTATAATATCTATTAATTCAAATTAAATAAATCCAACAACTATAAAATACTAAGTACATAAACCACAACTAAGATAAGTAAAGACAAAAATAAACTTTAAATTTTTGTTTCTTCTCTCTAGCATGCAATCCTAAGTTTTATTCAAAACAAGCTTGAGAATCACATCACACGATAACCTACACACATGTTAAAAATACAATAATTTTGTCAACACTATGTTGAGTGAGTAAAACACCATATTTAAGGCATTATACTAATAATATAAAAGAGCAAACTGTGTCAAGTGAGATAAGCAATTTAATCAATGAGCAAGTAAATAATGTTGTCGGTAAGCTCGATGCTAGATGAACTGAACGATGGCTAACACGACGAGCGTATGATCATACTAGTATGAGAATATGTTGGACATTTCCGAAATGTATTCAAGTAAACCATATAAGCATATAACATGTTAGGCATAAATTGTTACACACACAAGACTAACAGTTGCGAGTTTGAGTATTAAATAATAGTAAAATATCTACGAACGCATATGTCCCCAAAACGGTTAAAAATAAGTAAAAATAAGGGGAGTGAGATACTCACCTTGCTAGATGAGCAAACAGGATTAGTAAGATAATGATAACAATGAAGGCGGTGATTCACGCGTTGACGATATCGCCTAATAAAGAAATTGAATACGGAAATAAATATACAAAGTTGACGGATATGATGGGATTCGAGAGTTCGATGGTTAAACATTATTTTATTAAGTTATATATTATTAATACTTATTTATAGATCTTTAATTATGTAACATACTTTAGTTAATATATTTAGTATCATAAATTATTATACATGTTTATAAATATAAAAGGTTAATTAAATCATTTAAATACATAAAATACATCTTTTATAAATACTTAATAATATATATTTTAGTTATGTATTTTAAATTAACAATCTTTTTAAATCTTTATTAAAACCTTTAATAATCTTTTAATAATAGCATACACACACACATATATACACACACATATAATTTTAACCAAGATTCGGAAACGTAATTAGTTAGGATGTCGGTTTTATATAAAAAATAATGTATTTATAACATTTGTAATATAGTTTAAATATCTAAATACATCAATATAATTGATTAAATGAGTATTACAAAGATAAACTATAAAATCGGTGCTGGGGGTGGCTCGAACCCGCGCCCCCAACCTTTACAAGCCTTAACGCACACCCCTGGCCAACTAGGCTAGGGGGTTAGTTGTTTAATAAACTGACCAGAAAGAATTTTAGCAGATACGCTCAATCCCAATAGACTATATGAGCCCTAGAACCCCAAATCGATAAATCTGTTAATGCATTGTTTTGGTCAAAAATCGGTTTAAGGATAATGTAACCAAATTTGTTTTGTGAGTTAGAGTGCATGTATAAATGGTAATTATATAGACAAATTAAGGATGAACACAGAGATTTGTTACGAGGAAAATCCCTTGATCGTAATAGTATCTGTTAGAGCAGATAATTTTGATGCTCAGCATATGTTATTCTTGATGACAGATCTGGATCAATTATTCTACTGAAGGGCTCCAGAGCTGTGACAGGATCAATGATCCTCAACAATTGGTATTATTAACAATTGTCTCTTGTATGTAGGTTTTTATTTAATGAATGCAACGGCTCTAAGACTCAGTCCACCATCTATTTCGCTATTGGACTTCTATAGCACGCGGTCAAAAGGCACGAAGGAAGAAAGTGGAGAAATGGCGGATTAGTAGGAGTTAGTTGTTAGTTGTAATTTTCTTTTCTTTATATATCGAGTTTGTGATCAATGCTAGGCCATATAGTTACACTCTCACGTATTCTAGTTGCTAAGTTCTCTGTAATCACACACACATAGCTCGATTGTATTCATTGATCATAAACTCCACCCATTGTAACCCTTTTTTGATATTAATAAAGTGGTGATAGACGATTTGTCATCACCCGGGGTTTTTTTTTCCTTTGATCTAATCAAGATCAAGGGGTTTTTCCTCGCAACAAATCACGGTGTTCATTATTTCGTTCATACAATCATTGTTAATATCATAGCACTATACCTCACATTTACGGATTTGGATACATTATCCTTAGCTGATTTTTATCCAAAACAATTTGGTGCCCATCATGGGGCAATTGGTGCTATAATCCATATTATTCCTACCAATTTTCAATTTTTCATACCCATGTCACTATCAATGGCCTCTCAATCAACCTCTTCTTCATCAACCATGCCATCTTCGGTTCCTCTCTCATCAAGGACTTTGCCACCGATGCCTCCTCCAATCACGGGAGCACCACGGGCTGCTGCTGCTGGAAGCAAGACGCAACTACCAGTCTTCCAGAGCTCGAAAACTGCTGCTGCCACTTCGGTGGTTAATACTAACAATGATGCTTCCTCTTTGTTTTCGCAGGTTAAAACATACATGGAGCAGCAAAAAAAAAACCAACCAGAGGATCCTTCGTGAAATAAAAGATCTCAAAAAGACTAAGAGGCTAGCGAAAGATCAAACTCCCCTGATGCCCAGGATGTTAGATTTTAAAACTTCGATATCCTTGGCTCAACCTGCTAAAGGATCATCAATCCTTCAACCGGGAGCCATGAATCTACAGACTCACGGACCCTCAATTTTCCAGCAAGGATCATCCATCCTTAACCCGGGGTTCATGGGTTAATAGGTTCAAGGATCCTCAACTTTTCAGCAAGGATCATCTATCCTTCACCTGGGGTCCATGGGTCAACCAGCTAAAGGATCCTCAACCTTTCAACAAGGACCAATGATTCTTCAACCTGGATCCTCCGGATCATATCTTCAAGGATCCTTCAACTCTCAACCACTAGGATCCTTTGTCCATAATCAAGGATCTTTCTTTCAGGATCAAGGATTCTAAGGGGTTCGACATCAACGATCCTCCGAGGTCCATGAAGGAGATATAATCCCCATGCAGACTATAGCTTCTGGTGGACCAACTCCTGTAGCAAACACTTCTTAACTCAGCCATTCTTTCGGAATGCCAACCTTCACACAATAATGAGGTAACATGCATAACCCTATGTCCTTAAATGCTAACCGTGGTTCCGTGCAGGATGCAGGTATCAACCAAGCCATGGATAAGGAACTGCAGAAACTTAAGGATATGATATCAAGCGTACCCGGGGCGATACGTCCAATGCCCGAGATACCGGAGTGAAGCCACAAATTGTCCAGATTTTCTCCACCAAACTATGACGCGAAAACCCCGAAACGCTTTCAAACCCCCAACATGAAAGTGTATGACGGGACCACTGATCTTGAAGAGCACGTAACTCAATACAAAAAAAGGATGGAAATCAACCCGATTCCCGAGAGGCTCAAGGAGGCTTGTCTATGCAAAGGCTTTGGAGCCACACTATCAGGATCAGCTATGAAATGGTACTAAGTCTTCCTCCCTTTTCTGTTACATCTTTTTCTCATTTAGTTAACTTGTTCAACAGCCAGTTTTCTTATAGTAGGAAATTTGAGAAGTTAAGTAGTGACTTTGTTGGTGCATTTTGTGACCGTCGCTATGCAATTCTGATCAGCGGAAACGAAGTACGAAGTTAGAACAACTTCACCATAGGCGAAGTTAGAACAACTTCGCCATAGGCTAAGTTGTAACAACTTCTGCCATAGGCGAAGTTAGAACAACTTCGCCATAGGCGAAGTTATAACAACTTCGCCTACTGGCCCAAGCCCAAGCCCGCGAAGTTGTTTCGATATATATATATGTGTCTTGTTTAGGTTTGAGTATCCAGAAAAGTTAGAGTGTGTTTTGTGTAGTTCAATTGTCTAGAGAGAAACAGGAAGGAGAGTCGTGTGGGACGACCCGAGGTAGAGCTCACCTCGGGTCGGCCGTGTCTTTGTTTTCGTGTTTGGTATGTAACGAGTTATGATTATTATATGAAAGGATCTGCAGATGTGTTTATCCCATTCGTGTGTTTGATCGTGTTAATGTGTATCGTCTTCTACGCTCGTAACGTCTTACGTAGGGATTCCGCACCTACGTAGAACGAGATATTCCGTGTAGATCCGGCTGGGAACCTACAATTGGTATCAGAAAAAGTTTGAGCTGTTGAAACCACAGAAAGGAAAACTTATTGAAGACGAAGATAGAGATATGAAGCTACTGCCAAGGGGGAGTCAGTTGGTACATGATGTCAGTAGTTCAGTGTCTAGTGTCTGTAATCGAGTTAGTTGGATTTGTATTTGGATGTAAGCGAAGTTCTCACAAGTTCGCTTATATAGGCGAACTTGTGGAACAAGCGAAGTTAGGGACAACTTCGCCTAAACTTGCTAGGCGAAGTTGTCGTGTTATATAAACTGCTAGGTTCGGCTAGATCAGTAGAGGAGACGAGTTAGAGTTAACGAGTTTACGAGTTGTGTAATCGGTGATCAGTGAATCACGTGTTTCCAGTTGCAATACAACGTGTCTTTGTTTATTGTAACGTGTGTTTGATCGTGTTAACGTGTATCGTCTTCTACGCTCGTAACGTCTTACGTAGGGATTCCGCACCTACGTAGAACGAGATATTCCGTGTAGATCCGGCTGGGAACCTACAATTGGTATCAGAGCTTTTGCTCGTGATTGTGTGGTTCGGGATTATCACGCGGGTGTAGAAATCATTCCGCTCGACTATTCGCGGGACGAGTTTACCGAGTTTTTGTGTCCTACTCACCTCCCACCATCAAAAACAACCCATTACACCTTCTCATACCTCGCAAAACGTCAAAATCAAACCTGCAAAATCATCGTGTTCATCAGGCGAAGTTGCCGCTACTGTTTGTAGGGTTTAGGTGAAGATATAAGGTTAAGCGAAGTTATCCACAACTTCGCCTACCTCACAAGTTCGCTTATCTCAAGCGAAGTTATCCACAACTTCGCCAAATCAGGCGAATTTATAAAGAAGAGCGAAGTTAAGAATTCAAGCGAAGTTAAGACTTAAGCGAAGTTATCCACAACTTCGCCTACAGTACTGTTAAGGATAAAATTTTTATTTTTCGGGTTTCTTTGTGTTTTCGTTTCGTAAAAGATGACTTCGATAAATATTACGGAACTGGTGAAGATGGAAGTGGAAGCGGGTTCAGCTACTAAGGCACCGAAGATGCTAAAGGGTACCGATTTCGTGGCTTGGAAGGATCGGTTTGAGCAGTATGTTAAATACCAAGATGCTAAGATGTGGGTGTGCATTCAAGATGGATACATTCCACCAACTGCTCTGTATAAGGGTCGTGAACAGATTAAGAAATACAACAAGATGGAAGAGGAAGAAAAGAAAATGTATGAGGCTGAAAGCAAAGCTCATGCAGTGATAACAATGGCTCTTCCACGAGAGATTCTTCACACCTTCAGGAAGTATAAAACCGCTAGAGAGCTATGGGAAGCACTTGAAAACCGATTTGAAGGTAATGTGGGGATTCGTGCATCCAAGATTAAACTACTCAAAACCCAATTCTCGGTGTTCAAGTATTTGAAGAATGAATCACTTGATGATATCATCACGAGATATTATCACCTGATGACCGAACTCAGCAATTATTCCATTGCTTACAAAGAAGAGGAGATCGTGGAAAAACTCCTTGATGCTCTCCCACCGAAATGGGAGATGTACACTGTCTTGATGAGAGAAGATAAAGAGTTTGCCGACTATGACTTGGAAACAGCAGTCAACAAACTACAAACTTTTGAACTTAACATGGTTCGAAAAGAGACACCAACTGATCAGGTTCAGGATCCGGGAATGTATGGTGCAAAGGTTAACTCAAGTTCAAGTTCGAAGTCTGAATCATCTGCTTACTACTCAAAGGGAGACTCAGGCGCTAACTCAACATATGAAGGTCATGTATCTCTCAACATGGATGGTGATATGTGTTTTGTAGCTGGTGGTACAAATGCTTCTAAACCTCAAGCAACCAAGGGTAGTTTCTCTTCAAGTGTTCCGAACAACAACTACTCTCAGATGCCCATGAGTGTTAAATCTGCTGAACAGCAGTTTGCTCTCTATGCATCTTTCATTGCTTCGTATGAAAATTACATTAAAGGCAAGATTGTTGATCCTGCAACTTTAGACGAAGACTATGATCAGATCGATGCTGATGATCTGGAAGAGATGGATCTGCAGTGGTAGATGGCGATGATTGTGAGAAGGGTTAAAAGGTTTATGAAGAAAACTGGTAGAAAGTTTGTTGGTGAAAGACCAGGTTTTGATAAGTCAAAGGTTCGGTGTTACAACTGTCAACAGAATGGCTACTTTGCCAAAGAATGCACAAATGACAGAGTTGAACGTAGTCAGAACAGGTCTACACAACAGAGTGGTGGAAGTAGTGAGAAAAGGGCGATGATATCCAGACAGAACGGGGAATACAATTGGAATCTGCATGTTGAGGAAGTGTTCGAACAGGCCAATTTGGCGAACATCGAAACTGCAGGAAGTGAGAAACTAACTGGAGAAAATCAAGCTTACATGGCAGAAGTGAAAGATCAGCTCTCCGAGGTAAGTACTAAACTCCCTTGTACGAAATGTGAAAATCTGTCTGAACAATTGAAAACAATAACTGATCAGTTTGTTAGTTTAGATGCTCAATTTAAAACATTAAAAGAAGATCATCATTACACTAAAGCTAGAGAAAATAGTTACAAGGTAAAAATAAAAGCTAGTGAGAAAGATATCAGAAGTCTTAAAGCCAGTCTAGCTGAAAAAATACAAGTAATTGATCTTAGCTATGAAGTGTTAGAAGAGAAAACTAAACTAATAGCTGAAAGGGATAAACAGATAGCTGATCACCAGGTGAAAGTGGTGGAACTTAACAGAAAGCTTGAGCAATTTAGAAATTCCTCTGCTATACTTGATCACCTTGTAAGTGATCAACGTTCCCCAGTTAAAAGGGGAGGAATTGGATATAATGAAGTTCCACCACCTTATAATCATAACTACACTTATGATCCTAGTAATCAGAAATCCGTTGATGTTGAAATTGGCCAGACAGTTCCGGTTAAGGTTACGATTAAAGATCCAGAAGTTAGTAAAGGCGAAACGAGTAAGCCTGTTTCTAATGTTAAGATTTCTGTTCCTAGTCCTGTCTCATCAAATTCGGACAAGTCATCCGAGTCGAGTGAGACAAAAGAAGAGGCAGTGTTACCAAAACGTGGAGAGGAACATAAACCAACTGAAAAGAATTCTCCACTAAACCCGTATGTCCCACCATATGTTAGACAAACGGGCAATAATGCAGCCTCAACATCTAAAACAACTATTGATACGAAAGTTGAACACAGGAGTTGTTTCAGATGCAATCAATTAGGACACTTGATTGCTGATTGCCCTCTGAAGCAGAGATTCAGAGGTATGAGGCCTTCAAAAACTGAGAATAGAACTAACGGTAATTACTATAATTGTAAAAATGAAAATTCATCAAAGTTCAGATATTGGACTAATCCAGGTTTTCAAAGAAATCGATCTCAGTTTTTCCCTGTTAACAACCAAACCATTAGTAATAATTCATTTAATTCACGAAGGTTTGGATGGCCTCATAGTCAATCTATAAGAAGGTATCCTTTTAGGACTTACATAAATCATACTAATACTAACTTTGGACAGCCAAAGTACGGGATGTATCGACCCAAGACCAATAGGTCTTGGGTCCCCAGATTTTAATCCTCTGCTTTAATCGTGCAGGAACAGTTGAACAGGGCTGCAAACAATCTATGGGTTGTGGATAGCGGCTGTTCCCGGCACATGACAGGTAACAAGAATTTGTTACACGAATGGAAACCTGTTCAGAGAGGAAGAGAGTTTTGCTGGAGAGAGTGGTGGAAGGATTACTGGAATTGGGACGGTGACTAATGGTAAAATGACGTTAGAGAAAGTGAATTTCGTTGAAGAACTGAAGCATAATCTGCTGAGTGTATCGCAGATATGTGACAAAGATTACACTGTGCACTTTACCAAGAATGAAGCGATCGTACTGTATCCTGGTTTCAAGATACCAGAGGATTGGATAGTAATGAAGGCTCCAAGGGAAAAGAATACGTATGTTATGGACATGAGGTCGACTGAGATGGCAACAGAAGAATCGTGTCTTCTATCAAAAGCAACTGAATCGGAGTTCGAGTTATGGCATCGAAGAATGGGGCATATTCATCTTCGGAAAATGAACTACATTGTCAAGAATGGGCTGGTGCTGGGTGTTCCCTTGAAAAATTTCAACTTTGAAGACCAATGCTTATCGTGCAAAAAGGGAAAGCAACACAAGAAATCCCATCACACCAAGAAGGTTAATTCAATAGTCAGTACCCTAGACCTACTTCACATGGATCTCTTCGGTCCCGTGAATGTAAAAAGCCTAGGTGGAACATCATACTGTTTGGTGATCACTGTTGATTTCTCTCGATATTCTTGGGTATATTTCCTGAAGACAAAGGATGAAACGGTGCAGATGGTAATAAATTTGATTACCAAGGTTGAGAATATTATGGGGAAAAAGGTTAAATACATCAGGAGTGACAATGGGACAGAGTTCAAAAACTATCAGATGGAGATCTTCAGCTTGCAGAAAGGGATAGACCACCAGTACAGTGCCCCGTATACTCCGCAACAAAATGGGGTGGCTGAGAGGAAGAACAGAACGTTAATTGAAGGAGCCAGAACCATGCTGGCTGATTCGAAACTTCTTGTGGTGTTCTGGGCTGAAGCTGTTGCAACAGCCTGTTATATCCTTAATAGAGTGTTAACTGTTAAAAGATTGAATAAAACATGTTATGAACTTATGCATGGGAGAAAGCCTAACTTGAGTGGTCTAGAACCATTCGGGTCCCCGTGTTCGATATTAAAGACGAACTCAAAATTTGGTGAAATAGCCGACGAAGGTATTTTAGTCGGATATGTTGTTGGGACTCCCAACAGACGAGTTTTTAATACATCGACCAGCAAGGTTGAGGTGGTGTGTAACACTGATATCACAAGTTACAAATCACCAAAACCAAGCACGGAACCCGCTGGGGCTTTCGACTATGATAGGCTTTTTAAATCTTTTAACATGCCTTACTTGGATTGTGCAGAAGTTGATGAGAGAATTGCTACGAAGATGCTTTACGATGAGGAAGACAATTTTGTGCAAAGACCGCTATACGATAAATGTCAACCTTCCTCGTCAAATGCTGTTGATACCCCTGCTGCCTCTACAGAAGAGGAATTCTTCAATCCGTTTCACTCTCAACAACAATCACCCATTGATGAGCTACCTTCGAACCTGGAAGACAATCTGCAAGTCAGTTCGGTTCCGACTACGAGAGTTCACAAAAATCACCCTTTGGAGAACGTGATAGGTGATCTGTCCGACGGTGTACAAACAAGACAAAGCTTGAATGAGCACACATGTGTTTACACAAGCATTAAAGATACAGGCATCATTAACGAATGCTTGTACACCTGCTTCACAAGCCAGATTGAACCAAAGAACTATCAAATAGCTCTCAAGGACAGCTCGTGGGTTGAAGCCATGCAAGAAGAGTTAGCCCAGTTCAAGGAGATGGAGGTATGGAATTTGGTTGCAAAACCGAAAAATGTGCATGCGATTGGCACAAAATGGGTTTACAAATGCAAGAGAGATGAAAAAGGGATAATTATCAGAAACAAGGCGAGGCTGGTTGTAAAGGGTTTTAATCAGCAAGAGGGGATCGACTACAATGAAGTGTTTGCTCCTGTGGCGAGATTGGAAGCGATTCGACTGTTTTTGGCATTTGCTGCACACAAGGAGATGAAGGTGTTCCAGTTAGACGTGAAGAGTGCGTTTCTTAACGGTAAAGTCGATGAGGTAGTGTACGTTGAGCAACCTCCGGGTTTTACTGACCCAGACTTTCCTGATCACGTGTACAAGCTAAGTAAAGCGCTATACGGGCTACATCAGGCCCCTCGTGCCTGGTACTCAACTCTATCCGATTACTTGCTTGAGAATGAATTTGAAAGGGGAAAGATCGATAACACACTGTTCTTTAAGAGAAACGGAAGTGACTTTCTTCTGGTGCAAGTCTACGTGGACGACATCATCTTTGCTGCATCAAAAGTCGCCATGTGTCAGGAATTTGAAGCCGTCATGAAAAAGAGGTTTGAAATGAGTGCTATGGGTGAACTAACTTTCTTTTTAGGACTGCAGGTTGATCAGAAGAAAGATGGGATGTTCATTCATCAAACTAAATATGTCCATGACGTTCTCAAACGCTTCAAGATGGAGGAAAACACTCCATTTGATACTCCAGTTTGCATCAACCATAAATTGGGTGCTGATTCAGATAGCGATGCAGACGTGGACCCCACCCAATATCGGGCAATCATAGGTTCTTTAATGTACTTAACTGCTTCAAGACCTGATATTATGTTTGCAGTTTGTCTTTGTGCTCGCTTTCAGGCAAACCCAAAGGAATCTCACATGAAGGGTGTGAAGAGGATATTGCGATATCTCAAAGGCAAGCCTAAGCTAGGGTTGTGGTACACGAAAGGAGGAGACTTGGAGTTAGTCGCCTACACAGATTCTGATTATGGAGGATGCAATCAGCATCGGAAGTCAACAACAGGTGGATGTCAGTTTCTTGGAGGCAGATTAGTGTCATGGCAGTGCAAGAAGCAGACCTCAGTCGCCATTTCTACCTGTGAAGCAGAATACATGGCAGCATCGAACTGCTGCTCCCAGGTTCTTTGGATACAACAGCAATTGCGCGATTATGGTCTGAATTTCACTCATACTCCTATTTGCATTGATAACACTGCTGCTATCTCAGTAACTAACAATCCCGTAAAGCATAGCAAAACTAAACACATTGACATCCGTCATCATTTTATACGGGATTGTGCTGAGAAGAAATTGATTGTGCTCGAAAAGGTTGATACATTAGATAATTTCGCTGATTTGTTTACTAAAGCGTTTGACAAAACTCGTTTTCAAAACCTTGTTGAGCTGAATGGGATGATCAATCCCGAGTAACCGTGTTTTTTTGTCTTTGTTTAAAAAAAAAAAAAAAAAACGTCACTATCACTTAGAATTATGTCGGTTGCCTCAGTTTGAAGGACATATATTCGGATATGTTTGGTCCTCATTTCTACTTGTAGAATATAAGGATAGCCATTAACCAGATGACTGAAAGTGACCGGGGCGGTTTATGATGTGTTTTTTATTCTTTCGCTGAAAATTAGTCGTTCATACTTAGTTAGAAGGACACATACTCGTATATGGTCGGTCCAGTTGATCCATTGGATCTTCAGGATAGCCGTTTACCTGAAGACTTCGACTTGATCAGGGCGATTGAAGTTAAAATTTTTTTTGGGAGATGAAATTATTTTTCAAGTCTACTACTTCGTAAGAAGTTCCTTTACTATGTTTAACAGAAAATTGATCCAACCTTGGAAAGTGATAGATATACTGATTCTGTGTGCTTAACTAGTGAAGTTATTAGGCCTAAAAGACTTTAGAACAGTCATTGTATGTCATGGTAGCTTTTTATGGTGCGTAAAAGTAGAAGTGATACTAACTAAATCTACTCGATTTTACGTGGAAACTCCTTAAGAGTTGTGCATGTCTCCATATATATCTTTCCGAATGAAAGGCAGAAAAGCGATTACCCAGTCATACACGAGCCCGTGAGTGTTCTGATTCCCGTGAAGATAACGTGTCAAGAAACTGCAGTGAAGATGAAAGATACAAGATTGTTGAAGATTACAAGACACGTGCTTGAAGATAGAGATATGAAGCTACTGCCAAGGGGGAGTCTGTTGGTACATGATGTCAGTAGTTCAGTGTCTAGTGTCTGTAATCGAGTTAGTTGGATTTGTATTTGGATGTAAGCGAAGTTCTCACAAGTTCGCTTATATAGGCGAACTTGTGGAACAAGCGAAGTTAGGGACAACTTCGCCTAAACATGCTAGGCGAAGTTGTCGTGTTATATAAACTGCTAGGTTCGGCTAGATCAGTAGAGGAGACGAGTTAGAGTTAACGAGTTGTGTAATCGGTGATCAGTGAATCACGTGTTTCCAGTTGCAATACAACGTGTCTTTGTTTATTGTAACGTGTGTTTGATCGTGTTAACGTGTATCGTCTTCTACGCTCGTAACGTCTTACGTAGGGATTCCGCACCTACGTAGAACGAGATATTCCGTGTAGATCCGGCTGTGAACCTACAGACTTATATAGAGTTGTCCAACCCAATGATGAATCCCTTAGAGATTTTGTCACGAGGCTTGGCAGGGAAGCCCTAAAAATCCCCAATCTTGACATGGCTACTGCTGTTGAAGCGTTCAAGATGGGACTTCAGAGGGGCTTCCCCTTTTATGATGATCTTGTGATGACTCCTTGCAGGTATTTAGATGAAGTAAGGAACAGAGCACTAAGGTTTATACCGCTGGAAGATGACAAAAGGATCCAAGAACGATTGGGGGCTCAGACGAAGCAAGAATCCCTTGACAAGAATAAAGGATCCTCATACAGAAACAACAACTCGAAGCCGTACTCCAAATTCAACAATCAAAACGTTCGAGCAGTTGAAGAAGGAGATGATGATGAAGATTACCCCAGCATCTCAGAATATTGCTTCTCCGTAGATACCCATGGCTTGATTTGTGCCATGAAGGATCTAGGGGAGAAGTCAAGGTGTCCCCGAAAGAACGAGAAGTCAACCACCTTCAGAGACAAGTCCAAATGGTGTGCTTTCCAAGAGGATTTTGGCCACATGACGGACGATTGCATCGGTTTAAGAAGGGATATTGGATACCTCCTGAGCAAGGGCCACTTTAACGAGCTCTTGGGAAGGAAAAAGTCCAGGATCCAGGATCCTGAAGAGGTTCCTCAAAAAGCAACTCCGCCCCCACCAGATGCTCAAGTGATCAACTTCATCTCCGGAGGCTCAGACATATGCGGCACTTCCTTCTCCGCAGCTAAAAGACTTGCCAAGGAGACAAAGTTGGATAAAGGGGAACGACTGGTTATATCCACCACTTTAACAACTGACAAAAGGATCTTCTTCGATGAAGAAGATAAATCAAACATCCAGGATCCACACCACGATGGTTTGATTGTCACTTTATTTATTGCTAACCATTATGTACGTAGGATCCTAGTAGATGGTGGGAGCTCGGTCAATATCATCCAACACGACGTGTTTCAGAAGATAAACATACCAAACTCGGAGATCATCCCGAGGACGTCGATACTAGTCGGTTTCAGTAGCGAGACCAAAAAAACATTGGGGGACATTAATCTCCCGATATACATCAAAGGGTTAAATTCTTACCAAAAATTATGTGTTATTGATAACCTTTCTTGTTGCAATGTTATCTTAGGCAGGCCTTGGCAACATGGGATAAAGGCAGTGACCTCTACTTACCATCAATGCATCAAAGTGCCGAACCCTGGGGAGCCCACTTTTTTATTTGTTTTTGTGTTGATGGTTTGTATTAAGACAATAGTTAACTAGGGTAAAGGATATGTGATCCTTAAGACTAGCAAAGGTGGATGGATCCTCTTTTTTCGGGGATGAAGCCTTTAATGCCCCTTTCCTTTATATTTCCCGCACTTCTAAAACTGTTAGTAACACCTGCTTAACACGGGTGGATGGTCCATCTTTCGTATGGTGAAATCCGGGTTAAGATTTTTGGTAAGCCCATATGATCTTTTAATAATAATAACTTAAACCTTTTGACTATTTGCTTACTGTTTATTTTTATGAAAGCATAGTTGTTACAATTTAGATTCATAAAAAGTTTTAAGAAATGTTTTAAGGATAGAATATCCTTGTAAAGATAGATTAAGGATCCTAGATCCATGAATTTAATAATTTATAAAGATTTAATCTGAATGAATGTAAATTGATAAGTAAAGATCATACCATAAGGTCTAATTAGACCTAAGTTGCCACAAATGTGAATGCTTCCACGATCCTTGTAGTTATACTTAGGATACATGATGCAAATAGCTTATCATATTAACTGGGAGTAAACCCAACAAACTGGGGATAAGCCCAACAAACTGGGGACAAACCCAAATAAACTGGGGACAAGCCCAACAAACTGGGGACAAGCCCAAATATACTGATGTTAAACTAGGGACTCGCCCGAACCGGGATATAGCCCAAATGTGAGTGACGTGAAAATGCCAAAACCTTGTGTATGGTACATCTACCATTAATTCTTAGGATCCTCCATATAGCCGAAAGCAATGAAATTGTCAGCCACTAAGCGTGTATTGGTCCCATTGCCACAAACTATACTTTGGATAGCGTGCACTACAGCCGAGATTGTAGAATCTCTAATTTGTGAGAAAGGTGAAAACATTTAAGGGAGAAGGTGTGATCATCGGGGATCGCACCTGAATCGTGGGATTAGACCAGAGAGATATTGATGTACCTTAAGCATGTGGGAGAGGTGGCCAACCTCTTAACCATTGGATCTCTTATTGGCATCTGCATTGTCACTTAAAGCTTGGAAAATATAAATATTACGAATATAGTTTCCTTTGATTAGTAATATAAATCTGAAATGAAAAAATGAAAACATAAGATTTTACCGACTTTAGGATCCTTGATCCTGATTAAATGAAGTATTTCTTAAAATGGATAACATTCCATGCTCTTGGCAGTCGGTCACCTTCCATGGTAAGTAGATGGTATGCCCCCTTTCCTGCTTCTGATTCAATCAAGTAAGGCCCTTCCCACTTAGGTGCAAGCTTTCCGTCTGCGGGATTAGTTGTATTTTGGAAAGCCTTCCTTAAGACCAAATCTCCTTCTTGAAATCTTCAAATCCTAATGTTCATGTTGTATGCCCCAACTATCCTTTGTTGGTATGCTGCCATTCTGATCCTTTCTAGGTCTTTGAGCTCATCAACAGTATCTAGATCCTGGATAAGACTTTCATCGTTGGCCTGAGGATCACTGATGCTTGTTCTAGCGGTAGGAACCACCATCTCTGTAGGGATCACAGCTTCCGCTCCAAACACCAATGAAAAGGGTATTTGACATGTTGCATTCTTGGGTGTTGTTCTATCAGCCCATTGAACATAAGGAAGTTCCTCAGCCCACTTGCCTTTCTTGGATCCTAGTTTCTTCTTCAAGTTGTTGATGATAATCTTGTTGCTTGACTCTGCTTGACCATTGGCTTGAGGATAAACTGGTGTAGAAGTGATCATCTTGATACCCCAACTGTCACAAAAATTAGTAGTTATTTTCCCAATAAATTGGGATCCATTATCACAAACAATTTCAGATGGGATACCGAATCTAGTTATAATATTTCTTTTAATGAAGGATATAACTTTCCCTTCTCGGACTTGCACGAATGCTTCTGCCTCAATCCATTTAGAGAAGTAGTCTGTCGTAGCAAGTATAAAGACCTTTCCACCTGGTGCTTTTGGTAGCTTGCCTACAATATCCATTTCTCATTTCATGAAAGGCCATGAAGAGGATATAGGATACATTGGTTCTGCTTGCTGGTGAAGAATGTTTCCATGCCTTTGGAAAGCATCACCCTTCCTCGAGTACTCCATGGCATCTTTCTTCATTGTTGGCCAGATGTATCCCGTCCTAAGTATCCTGGAGAATAATGCTCTTTCGTCTGTATGGTTTCCGCAATCACCTTGGTGGAAGTCTTGAAGCACCTCTTGTATTTCAGGATCCTCATTGCATCTCAAGTAGGGACCCGCAAGAGACTTTCTATATATAGTATCTTGTAAAATAATGAATTGTGATACCTTTATTCGGAAAGCTTTAGGGTTTTCCCCTGTAGGGATTTCTCTATATTGGAGGAATTTCTTGATTGGATGGATCCAAGATCCTACTTTTTGAGAGGACGAAGAATCCTTAAGTTCTTCTGCGCAATCCGTTGTCACCTCTATAGCTTTTTGTTCCCCAATTGCCCGGAGACAATATGTGAATGATAGGTATCTTTACATCATCCAGGATCTTCAAGGATGATGCCAAGTTTGCTAAGGCATCTACCCCAGCATTTTCTTCTCTTGGTACCTGCATGATACTAAACAACTCGAAGGATTTCGCTAGTTCCTTCATAAATTCTAAATACTTGATCATATTCTCACCTTTCACGGTGTTAGAACCGTTAAAGTGGTTAGTTATAAGTAAATAATCTATATAAACTTAAAGATACCTGATTCTCATTTGTTTGGCTAAAAATAACCCTGCAAAAGTGCTTCGTATTCTGCCTCATTGTTCGTGGCTTGGAATTCACATGCAATGGACTGGGGTATTATGCCCCCCTGTGTCGATTTCAGTAGTATGCCCAATCCTGTTCCTCTTACATTGGAGCTCCATCTGTGAAGAGTATCCAAGGATCCTTGGTTTCTTCTAGTTGTTGAACCTCTAGATCAGCTTCCTTTTGCATGTCACTACTGAAATCAGCCACAAAGTCTGCAAGAGCTTCTGACTTAATGGTTGTTCTAGGCTCATACTGAATATTATATGCGCTCAGCTTCACAACCCACTTGGTCATCCTTCCTGACAATTCTGGCTTTCTAAGCACATTCTTAACAAGATAGTTAGTCCTTATAATAATAGTATGTGTTTTCAAAATAATGTCTCAACTTGGTTGAGTCCATAATTAAAACAAGAATTAATTTCTCAAGGTGAGAATACCTGACCTCTGCATCTAAGAGGCTTTTACTTACATAATATACCGGATGATGTTGACCCTCATGATCCTTGGCTAGAACAACACTGACTGCATTACCTGAAACGGCTAAGTATAGGGACAACGGTTCACCATCTATTGGCTACATCAAGGCTGGTACTGAGGATAGATAATCCTTAAGAGCCTTCCGTGCATCCTCATGCTTTTGAGTCCATTCAAACTTCTTATTCTTCCTCAATATATCATAGAAGTCTTTGCACTTCTCTGAAGATCTGGAAATGAATCTGTTCAGGGCAGCTATCCTTCCTGTCAGTCTTTGGACATCTTTAGCATTCACAGGAGACTTCAAATTGATGATGGCCTCAATCTGCTCATGACTTGCTTCTATTCCCCTTTTAGTCACCATATATCCTAGGAACTTCCCAAGCTTGACACCAAAATGGCACTTTGATGGGTTCATCTTCATATTGTATTGATCCAGGATGTTGAATGCTTCTTCAAGATCTTTAAGATGATCCTCAGCCTTCTTTGACTTCACTACCATGTCATCTATGTAGACTTCCATGGTCTTTCCTAGCTGATCCTTGGACGTCATGTTGACTAATCTTTGGTAGGTTTCTCCTGCATTTCTTAGTCCGAACGGCATAGCACTATAACAATATATGCCGGTAGGAGTCATGAATGTTGTATCCTCTTGATCAGATGGTTCCATCTGAATTTGTTGAAATCCAGAGGAATCATCCATAAAAGTGAGTATCTTATGTCCTGCCGTAGCATCCACCATGGATTCAATGTGTGGTAAGGGGAAAGGATCCTTAGGGTATTCCTTGTTTAAATAAATAAAATCGACACATACCCTCCACTTTCCATTTTTCTGAGAAACTACCACTACACTGGCTAACCATCTTGGATACTTTACTTATCTTATCATACCTGCTTTGAGAAGTTTTTCGCTCTTCCTGGATAATGATACTTCTTTCAGGCGCAAATTTCCTCCGGTTCTGGTGGACATGCCTGATAGAAGTATCTATCCCTAATTTATGCATAATAATGTCTATAGATATACCTGTCATATCATAGTGTTTGAGGCAAATATGGATTTCATTTTTTTGAGGAAGGATACCAGATCCTCTTCAATGTTGTTGAGGATACTGGATCCTATATACACCTTTACGTCTGGATCCTCAGGTTTCAAGGATACTTCTTTTAGATCTTTTTCATGGGCTTCCAGCACCTCTTTTAAATTGTTCTTTGATTGCTATGCGATGGTCTGCTTCGTAGCTAGCGTCATAGAGGAAGTATAGTAGTTCCTTTCCTATGCTTGGTCACCGTTAATCTTCATTACTCCCCATGGGGTTGGAAGCTACTGCTTTCATCTCATGTATCCACGACCTGCCAAGAATCACATTACAACACGACAAGTTATCTATAACACAAAACTTTTGAAAACAATTGACTCCCTCAATGTAAATAGGAAGATTGATGTCCCCCAATGTGTTTTTGGTTTCTCCACTAAAATCCACAAGGACAGAAGATCTTGGTGTGATCTCTGTTTCAGGAATATTCATTTTCCTGAGTACGTCAGCCTGAATAATGTTCACTGAACTCCCGCCATCTACGAGTTTCCTGCGAACATAGTGGTTAGCAATAAATAAAGTGATAATCAAACCGTCATGATAAGGATCCTGAAGGTGCTTGCGATCCTCTTCATCAAAGGTTATGATCATTTGATCGGTTAAAGTGGTAGTCCTGATGGGTCTTTCAACATTGTCCAATTTGGTTTCTTTGGCATGTCGTTTCGCCGAGGAGAATGAGGTTTCATAGATGTCTGAACCCCCGGAGATAAAATTGATAATCTGTGCATCAGGTGGTGGTGGAGCTTCTTTTTGTGGGATCTCTTCAGGATCCTGGATCCTAGATTTCTTTCTTCCCATCATCTCCTTGAAGTGACCCTTGCTTAGAAGATACCCAATTTCTCTTCTTAGACCAATACAATCATTGGTCATGTGGCCAAAGTCTTCGTGAAATGCACACCATTTGGACTTATCCTTGAAGGATGTTGACTTCTCATTCTTCCGAGGCCACCTTGCTTTTTCTCTAAGATCTCTCATGGCATATATTAAGCCATGAGTATCAATGGAAAAACAATATTCAGAAATTCTTGGATAATCCTCATCATCATCTCCGTCCTCTTCGACCGCACAGACATATTGGTTGTTGAACTTTGAATACGGGTTGGGATGGTTTTTATGTAGGAGGATCCTTGTTTCTTGTTGGGTGACTCCTGTTTTGTTGGAGTACCCAACTTGTCCTGGATCCTTTTATCATCCACTAGTCTTATAAACTTGAGTGCCCTGTTCCTGACTTCATCTAATGTCCTGCATGGAGTCATAACAAGATCATCATAAAATGGGGATTCCTTTTTTTACCCCATCTTGAATGCCTCAACAGCTGTAGCCATGTTAAAATTTGGGATTTCTAAGGTCTCCCTTCCAAACTCGGTGACAAAACCCCTTAAGGCTTCATCACGAGGTTGGACAACACGATATAAATCACTGGTTAATTTCTTAAATTTTCTACTACAAGAAAATTAGCTATTAAATAAATTAACTAAGTGTGAAAATGAAGTAACAGAATAGGGAGGAAGACTTAGCAGCCATTTGAGAGTGGATCCAATTAATGTGGTTCCAAAGCCTTTGCACAAACAGGCCTCTTTAAGTCTTTCCGGAATGGGATTGATTTCCATTCTTTCCCTATATTGAGCCACATGTTCCTCTGGATCGATTGAGCCATCGTAAACCTTCATGTTGTGGGTTTGGAAGCACTTCGGGATCTCAACATCACATATCGGTGAAGCAAACCTTGATAGCTTATGACTTCCTTCCGGAATCTCAGGAATGGGTCGAACCACTCCTGGAACACTGGATATCATATCCTTCAGTTTCTGTAGCTCCTTGGCCATGGCGAGATTGATACTTGTATCCAGCGTAGAACCAAGGTTAGTGTCTAGAGATATATGATTATAAAGGTTACCTCTTTGTTGATTAAATGTTGGCATCCTAGAAGAGTATCCAGGATAAGAAGCATCAACTATGATAGTTGGACCGCCAGAAGCAATGGTCTGCATAGGGATGAAGTCTCCCTCATGGACTTCCGACGACCTTTGATGTTGAATTCCCATGGATCCTTGACTTTGCATGAAGGATCCTTGAGGCTGAAAGTTGAAGGATCCTTGATGAAACAATCCAGAGGATCCTGGCTGAAGGATGGATGATCTTTGCTAGAGGAACGAGGATCCTTGAGCGTGAAGGATAGAGGATCCTGGCTGAAGGATGGATGATCCTTGCTGGAGGATAGAGGATTCTTGAATGTGTTGAGCCGTGGATCCTAGAGTGGTGAAATCCAGCATCCTAGGCGTTAATGGAGTCTGATCCTCCACTGGCCTCGTTGTCTTTTTGAGATCTTTAATTTCACGTAGGATCTTCTGGTTGGTCTTGTTCTACTGCTCCATGTATGCCTTAACTTGTGAAAACATAGCAGAAACATCATTGTTAGAAGTTACCACAGAAGTATCAGCAGAGAACTTAGAGCCTTGGAAGACTGGAGTTTGCATCTTGCTCCCAGCAGCATTGGTCCTCTGTACTCCCGCGGGTGGATGAGGCATTGGTAATGAGGTTTTTGATGAGAGAGAAAGTGATAAAGGCGTGGTGGTTAAGGTAGAGGTTTGTTGAGAGGCTACTGGTAATAGTATAGGTAGAAAAGGTTGAAAATTGATGAGAAATCTTCTGGATTAAAGCACCACTTACCCCACGGTGGGCGCCAAATTGTTTTGGTCAAAAATCGGTTTAAGGATAATGTAACCAAATTTGTTTTGTGAGGTAGAGTGCTTGTATATCAATGGTATCTATATAGACAAATTAAGGATGAACACAGAGATTTGTTACAAAGAAAAGCCCTTGATTTTAGTAGGATCGCCGACACAAAAACGCCGGGTGATGACAATTGTCGATCAATACTATATTTAATCAAGAAAAAAGTGTAACAATGGTGGAGCTTATGATCGGTTAATACAATAAAGCTAGGTGTGAGTATGTGTAGCTAGAATAATCTCTACGAGTATGCTGCGAAAGTTGTGTGTTTAACCTAAACCGATCATAGCTTTATAAATACAAACAGATGCTAACTAATGTCCCTATTAATCCGCCACTACTCCATAGAAACATTGCATCCACCTTGATCACGTGCTATTTCCGTTGAGTTGAGAATTAGTGGGTGGACTTGGTCTCTTAGCCGTTATACCTGCTAAAATACAACACCATTCGAAGAATACAACCGTTAGTGAATAATAGGTACTGAGGATCCTTGATCCTGCGTAACCTGAAACTCATATCTTAAGGATAACTAATCCATAAGTCACACAAGGATAATATATCCTCAACACAAAATTTTTGTGCCCTAACATGCATAAACATATAATGTTAGCATTTTTGTTAATTGGAACCAGACGAACAATACCTATGAATTAAATACCTCATAAATCGTTGTATGGTGGGTTAATTGATCGAATAAATGGCAGGCTAACGCGAGATGATGAACGAGCTTATAACGGTGATAATAATCAAATTAAATTGAGGGTAAATGACGGCTAGGGTTAAGTGATTGTTTCTGCAAGTGTAATTGCTTTTAAATAAATCTTTACATGTATAACGATTTAGGGTTAGGGTCGGCATAGCTAAACTTGGTATAATGAATCAACGAGATCGTGTTAACTCAATCAGATAGCCAGTTAGGCAGCGGAAGGCATGTATAATGCGAATATTGATTCAATCCATTTTGATTACGAAACTTGAGGTCCAAGACGTGATTTTGTATAAACGGGTTCAAAAAAAATGGGTCTAGGGTTTGGATTTGGATCCGGGTAAATGGGTTAAAAGGTTTAAATTATATATGTATAATTTTCATTCTGGCCTCTGGTGAAAGAAAGTGGAATCATAAATGAACAAAAACTTAGTTTAGGGTTATTTTTGCCAAACATTGAAATTTATAGTTAAATTTTATATAACTAATTAAGAATAATAATATAACAATAAAATAAACTCGATAAATGCAATAAAATTTTCCGAACATCAAAATGGGTCGGATTTTAATAAGAATATAAATTTTGAAAAGTTCGAGTTGTTACATTTTTTATCCTATGTTTTACGAGTCTTAATAGTATTCCGTGTATTTACATTTTTGGGTTTATTATTGTTACCATTATGAAACTAACTGATGCATACCGAATTCGTGTCGTTGCACCACCACAACGTGGCAGGTTAATACCTAGTTATTAGTTAAAACCAAAACAACTTGGATCTTATTCAAAATTTTTCTTTACCCGCGCGTTGCGGGTGGGTGCTTTTGGTTCGTTTCCTTGTAGTATAACCTAGTTGGCTATCTAAATGTATGTGTCAAAACTCGTTTGCATACATGTTGTTACACTTATGTTTATTCTTTATAACCCTTATCTCAAGAAGTATTAGGAGACCGGTAGGCATTTATGTCGCGTACCCATAACTGTTGTATATGCTATCTGTAAAAATGCTAGTGTATGGTGAGATGTCTACCGGTATGCATTTATTTCGCGTACCCAAAACTGTTGCATGCGCTATTTGTTTTGGTTAAAAATCGGTTTTAAGGATAATTTAACCAAATCGGTTTTGTGAGGTAGAGTGCTTGGACAACAATCGTGATTATGCAAACGAAATAAGGATGAACACAAGGATTTGTTACGAGGAAAAGCTGTTGATCAGATGATGATCGCCGGCAGAAAACCCCCCAGGTGATGACAAATCTCTATCATCACTATATTAATCAAGAAAATTAGGTTACAATGGTGGAAGCTTTAATCAGCGATTACAAGGATTGCTAAGTGTGTGTGTGTTTCTAGAATTACGGTGATGATAAGTGTAAGTCGTATGTGATATGTATGTTGTGTAAACCTAGGCTAGCTGATCAAGCTTCAATATCAATACAAAAAGAATATAACTAATAAGTCCTATTTTTACGCCACTACTCCACTATAGTCGTTTGCATACATTTGACCACGTTCCAATTATCATGGACTACGGATTAATAGGATACCAAGTCACCAGCGGCTAGACCTACCAATATATTGATATACAAAGAGAACAATCGTTAGTATATAACAAATACTGAGGATCCTTGATCCTGGCACAATCTGGAACATATATTAAGGATAACTGATCCAGACATCATGTAAAGATAATGTATCCTCAGCACAAAATTTCTGTCCCCAAACAATTGCCCCCAAAATGGCGGTTGTGATAAGATCACAACTGTCATTTTGATTTTTGAATTTCAAATTGCCTGCAAGAACATATGAGATTTGACAAGTTAGGCTTAATCATTATATATCTATAGATTATATTGAAAACCCCCTCTCCGCCTATATATGCGAAGAATCTTGTTCATTTATCTTCACACTTTAGCAGAAAAATCAGGTATCCTCTTTTCCTTTTCTCTTTCCATAGATTTCTTTTAAATATGTCAGCAGTTTCCATCTCCTCTTCCGGTCAATCGGAATCCGACAACCTGCACTCTCAAAATCTTCTTACCAATCCTTCCTCTGAGATCTGTAAGTTTAGGGACCCGAAGATTGACGATTTGATTCCACTCTTTCCCTATGGCACAATATTCCACCCTTTCGACTCCTAAAAAAGGAGCGTTTGTTGTTCAAAAGCCTGGGTGTGTTTTCCGGCGCACCCTTTTCTCATCGGCTACTCATACCCATTCCCGGAGTTCACTCAAAGCCTTTTTACTCTAACCGGCATAAGCTACATCCAGGCTATGCCGATGCTTTGGTGGGCATTATATACTGTAGAAAGAATCATAGAAAAGGAAAATATTAAGTTCGGACTTTCAGAACTTGTGTACCTGTATACCTTAGTATCCAATGGATCCACTCGATTTATCTTGAAATTCAAACCTCGTTAACCAGTCCCCATTTATAAAACCACCCAAAATGGCTCATTCTGGAAAAATCAGTTCTTCTTCGTTAAGAGAGATTCCATTCCTGGTGGGGTTAATTTACCCTTATGGTGGATTAGTAAGGGTAGGATCCTGGATCCTCTGATAAGTTACTGAAGATAACTTATCCTTTTCCTGATAGGTTTCTTATCATTTTTACAGTGGAAAACTTTGCACTTTTTGCTGAGCTCCCCGGTGTTGAAGAAAGAGTGAAAAAGTTTTTAGCTTTAGACCCTGAGATTAGAACATTTAAAACTAAAGCTGCGGAAATTTCTCAGGAATCCTTTCCAAGAACAATTGAAATGTCAAGTAAGATATATTAACGTTTTATAATTAAGTAAAGACAGTAATATAAAACTTATCTTTTTCACGTATTCTGCTGGCGCTCAAAAATCTAGCAAGTCCGCATCTCAGTTCTCACTAGAGGATATTGACTTCTTGATTGTGAAGAAAGAAACTCCCAAAACTACTCCTCTTCATGAACCACGACCAGTGACTACCTGTGCTAAATTCGGAGCCTTCAAGAGGAAGAAAACCGTTGAGCCTGAGGACCCTTTTGATGTTGGGAAGCTAATTCTCAATACCCTCACTACAGTAAGGATCCTTGATTATGTTTGTTCTTGCTTGTGGATCCAATATTCTTTAACTTGAGCTTATCTCATCTTTAAATGCATGCAATATATTCTGCCAGGAACTACCTCGACAAGATCGTCAAGGACATGGAAGACACTTTCACCGGAATGAGGGCAATGGCCGCCGCCAAAGACAAAACCATTTAAGAACTGATGAATGATAAGAAGCATGCGGAGGATCAAGTATCCACAGTGGAAGCCCAACTTTAGGAAGAGTTGACACGAGCTATCAATGAGTCCAAGAGGGGCTGCTAAGTCCGTGCTACAGGCGAGGATCAAGATGGCGGCAGAGGCAGGTGATCCTTTGTTTGATAAGTCAGCATGGGACGTTGTTAGTGCACAGATTTGCGTCTTGAGTCTTAGTAATTATCGTTAACATATTTGTTTTATATTTAATGTAATAATTAGTTAAGTTATTGTTTAGTTCGTTATATATAGGGTCTAGTTCGCTAGGGGATGTTAGCGAACTAAGACTTAAGTTTATTCCCTCCTGATTCGTTAGGGAATGTTAACGAATCAGGGGGTGTTTCGTCTGATTTATGTATGTAACGAAGTAGTGTCTGGTTCGCTAGGGGATGTTAGCGAACCAGACCTATCTTCTATATATAGTGAACACTGTTCACGTTTAATTTAAGTGTTGAGAGCTAATTAACGAAACTCTGTCCAGATTCTCTCTCTCAATCTTCATCCTAATATTATACAATTACTATTATATACATACTGATAATACATACACGCATACAACACTGAATCAAAGATAATTATGAGCTAGATCTATAGTTAAGGTATTAATCTATTATAAACATATATGAGATCTGTTAATTGTTATTGGATTGATAATTTCGGGTTCCAACAAGTGGTATCAGAGCTGTTGGGGCTCAATTACACTTTGTTTGGTGTTTATTTAGAATATTAGATTGATAGTGTTCTGTTTTTAGCAAATTTGGATCAAATTATTGTTAATTGAATGTTTTATGGTCGCTTTAGATTGGATTTTAGTTGTTAAAGGTATTGGTAAAGGATTGTGAGTTGGAATTGAAGTTTGGAATTGGTTTTGAGTAGATTTGGTATCGGTTTTGGTTTAAGGCCGAAACAGGGGTGTATTTTGGTATAACTGCGTTGGTTATCGGAGGAAATTGATTACGAGGTTTGATGTATTGGATTCTCGATCGAGTTACGAGTGTTTGGTTGGTTATTTGTGTGATTTGGTTTAGTATCGAGATTTTATAACAAATTTTAAGTTTCTGGGTTTCTGGGTTGGTGTTCATCATTTCAGATTTCTGGAAATCTTTTGTTGAAGATTTGAAGATTCAAAGATGAACATGATTCATTATCATCCTTATGGTGATTCGCTATCTTGTTTCCTTTGATTCGTTATCTAAGTTAGTTGATTCGTTATAAACTACAAGTGATTCGCTAGCCAGTTCGCATCAATAGTTGATTCGTGTTATCTAATTCGTTATTTGGATTAACTGATTCGTGTGACACGCGTCTACTTTGGGATTTGTGTCATAACAACCTTTGCCACGTGGCATAAGGTGTCAGAGTTTGTTACAAACGGTTGTAACAACCTGATTCGTTATAGTTGATTCGCTAATCAACTGTAGCTGGTTCGTTATCTATTTTGCTAAGTCTTTCTTAGTGATTCACTACTGAATACTTTTAATTCGTCAAGATTTCTTAATCAATTCGTTAGCCAGTTCGTTAGTCAATTCGTTAGTTTGACTTTCTGATTCGTTGACCTTCTGATTCGTTAGATTGATTCGTTAAACTCAATTGTGATTCGTTGTCTGATCAATCTTAACTTCGTTAAGATTTGATTCGTTAATCTACTGTTCACAGTTCCCTACAACTGTTTATAGTTCGTTAAAATTCTCATTCGTTAATCTTATTTGTTGGTTAATTCGTTACATCTTTAAATTTTGGAAACTTGTCAACAATGGCCGGTATGTATGCATTAGCGTCTCAAAACATGTTGATGCAACAAATGTTGCAACTTGATACCGAGATAGGTTCACATTCGAAATGTCCAAGATTGATGAAGTTCAGTGACTTTGCCAAATGGGAACGTCGGTTTCGTGCTCATCTAGGATCAGTTCATCCTGATTGCTCATATTGTTTGGATGAAGTTTATACTGTTCCTATGATTGGGGATGAAACTATCGGATTTAGACCTAAAGCTATATCTCAATACTCACAAGAAGAAAAGAAGGCACTAGCAATAGAGACGAAAGCATATTCTACTCTAACTATGGCTTTACCTGAAAATATATTTCACCAAGTGGGTAGTATTAAAATATGTGCTTCTTTGTTTCAACATATCCGAATGAGAAGTATGGGAAATACAGCTGAAAGCAAAAGGTGATGCTTAAGTTTCAATTCAGAAACTTTAATTTACTCAAAGGTGAAGCAGTTGAAGAGATGACTACGAGATTCAATCACTTGATTGCAGAAATGGATAAAATGAAGATGGAAATTTCTGAGATTGACAAGATAGATACTATTAAGAGTGCATTACCAAGTTCGTACTCTACTTTTCTAATGGTATTAAAAGAAAACAGCTATTTCAATGAAGACTTGACTGCAAATGAGTTTTTACAAAAGATTGAAGCTCGTGAGTATGATCTCAAGTGTCAAAAGTCATCCAAGGAAAGTCAAGATCCTGCCTTTTATGGTGGTAGCATGCATTTAAGTCAACAATTTCACCGATCACTGCTTTTCTGACACAGAACGCAAAAGAGAATGAAACAACAATTTATAGTGATCCTAGAGCATGTTTTTATACCGCTGGTAATTCTGGATCACCAAATGTTTCTGCTGGTTCAGGAAGTTCATCTTCAGCAAATCAATACTCATCACCTCCAAACGTCAATATGAAAGAAGCTGAACAAAACTTTGCTTTTCTATCCGCTTTCATGACGTCTTATAAAAATCTGTTTAGTAGCAAAATTGCCACTAGTGATTTAACTGATGAAGACTATGATCAGATTGATCCAGATGACTTAGAAATCATGGATTTAAAGTGGAACATGGCAATGATTGTTCGAAAGGTGAAAAGATTCATGCAAAGAACTGGAAAAGATCTTCCTGCTCTAAACAATAAGTTGGGATTTGACAAGTTGAAAGTGAAATGTTATAATTGTCAAGAATTTGGTCATTTTGCAAAAGAATGTGACAAACCGAAAAAGGAATATAATGGTCCTCGTGGTCAAAGTTCAAACTCTTCAACACCACGAGGTATTGATGCTGAGAAGAAACCATCAAGTTCTGGGTCACAAGCAATGTTGGCTAATGGAGATGATTGGTCACAACGATTACTGTGCAACGATAATCAAGCTAATTTGGCTTTGTTCGGGTTGACTCAAAATTTCCATGGAAGTGAGGTGTCTTCTGATAATGACTCTGGATCGGATTCTGATGATTCCTGTGACAAGTCTACAGCAGTCTTTGCATGCATGGCTAAGATAAACAAGGTTAGTCATTCTATTTCTGCTACCTCATCTGTTAAAGTAAATTGTGCTGACTATGAATCTAACAAACCTAAGTTAGAATCTTTAAAGAATCACAATGACAATTTAGTGAGAGAAATTGCTTCTCTAAAAGATACTTATCGACAATCTCTTGAATCTCAAATGAGATCTCGTGAAAAGATTGAAGCATTGTCAACAAGTAATCATGATCTCAAAGCTGAGTTATCTGTAAAAATGACAATTAATGATCAAAAGTTTCAAGAAATTTTGAAACATCGTTCAAAGATAACCGAGCTTGAGAATGAGGTTCTTGAGTTAAAGAACAAATTGGGTAAATTTTGAAATTCATCTTTTCTGTTAAATGAAATTATTGAAGTTTCTGGAAAACAAAAGGATTCAAAGAAAGGTATAGGTTTTGTTGAAATTCCACCACCATTTCATAATGATTATAAAATTAATCCTTTTGCTCCAACTGAGGAAGATGTTATTCTTAAAGAGCCTGTGATTTCAGATAATTCAAAACATAGTAAGTCTGAAACTGTTAAAACCCAATCTGTTTCTCAGAAACCTCATGTTCAAAGCAACAAAGTTTTTGTTGTAAATGTTGACAAAGTTATCATTGAGGATGTGTTTGAACCGGAAATTATACACAAGAACAAGAACATTCCAAGTTCTAATCACATACTGTGTGAACCTCATGAATTTGAGGAGGCTGTGTATGGTTCGCACACAACTAAGATGAAATAAGATGTTTTTGTCAAACCAGTGAAGGCTAAGAAACCAGAAAAATCCAAAATTTCTGATGAGGATTTGTTACGTTTTATAAATCCTAATGTGCTTAAGCCATCATCTTCTCGTGTATTTAAGTTAAAGGGGATGGATACAATGTTTACTGAAAAAGACATTCCAATAAGTATCATCAAACCTGAGCTCATTGAGAGTGTGTTTTACAATGAAACCTCCAAGGTTCGTGAACTTGAACGTCAATATGCTCATGCGAAAACATCAGCTTCATCTGACACATTGACTAAAGCAAAACAAGTTTTAAAACAAGCTAAGAAAATTAACTTTGTGAAGTCAACTGGGACAGACACTTTGAAAAGTTTTTTGACGGTTCTAATTTAGATTTTTACTTGAAAAAAAAAATCTGAATTATCTGATGATTTTGCTAAAAGCATGACTAAAAATGTAAGTCATCAGTCATCATCTATGTCACATGTTCCAACAAATTTTCAACATCATCATGTTGACATGCGAAGTTGTTTTCTTTGCGGTCAACAAGGTCATGTAGTAAGAAACTGTGGTCAGAAGAACTATCAGAATCTTCATCCTTTTATCAAGGATCATTCCAAACCGATTCCTTTGGTAAAGGAGATTCTGAAACGACCGGTGTCATGTGCTGATGATACTCATATTATGTTTTCGAACATACATCCTCGAAAAGTTGTTCTTGTGAATGAAACCCATGGTTCCGTTAAACCTAAGTTTATTCCTACTAAACCATTATGCAAAAATGTTAATTCAAATGTGGTTCAAGCTGCGTATCTAAGACGAAATTCTAAGAAACCTGTAACTTATTCTCAAGTTGCTGAACAACAATTGAATGCAACTAAGGTTAAATTTTCTTAAGAAAACCAAAAGGTGCCCAAGACTGAGGCCTGGGCTGCCTTTTTGAACTAATCATTTTTGTTTGTGTGTAGGGTTCATTCAAGACCATTTCTGGTGAAAATTGGATCATGGACAGTGGATGTTCTCGTCATATTACTGGAAATCTCAACCTCTTATCAAACGTGAGAAATATTCAAGGGGGTTATGTGGCGTTTGCTGGGAATTCTGGGGGTATGATTACATAGGAAGGTGATGTTTCAAATGGGAAGATTATATTTGAGAAAGTTAACTATTGTGATAAAGTGGACCATAATTTATTGAGTGTGTCGCAAACCTGTGATAAGCAATACACTACAGTATTTACAGATAAAGAGTGTCTGATTCTGAAACCGGGTTATGTGATTCCCGAGGACATGGTTGTTATGCGATCACCACGATCAAATGATATTTATGTCTTGAATATGAATTCTAAAGTATCTACATCGATCGAAATGTGTTTTGTCTCGAAAGCAACCGAGAAAGACTCCGTACTTTGGCATCGAAGAATGGGTCACATACATGTTCGAAAGATGAATTATTTAATGGCAAACGATCTGGTAGAGGGGGTGTCGTTAAAGAATTTTAAGTCATCTGATCACTGTGTTGCCTGTAAAAAGGGCAAACAGAAGAAGAAATCGCATCCATCTAAGTTATTAAATTCTTGATACTCCACTTGAACGACTTCATATGGATTTGTTCGGTCCAGTGAATCGTGCGAGTATTCCTGGAGACTGGTATTGCCTAGTCGTGACTGATGATTATTCTAGATACTCATGGGTCTTATTTATGAGTTCGAAAGATTAAACGCCTGTTTTGGTACAAAACCTTATCACTAAAATCGAATCACTTTACAAACAAAAGGTGAGGAGAATTCGGAGTGATAATGGAACTGAATTCAAAAACACTATATTGGATTTCTTTTGTATCCAAAAGGGAATTCACCGTGAATATAGTGCACCGTATGTACCTCAACAAAATGGCATTGTTGAACGAAAGAAAAGAACCTTAATTGAAGCTGCAAGAACGATGCTTGCTGATTCTAAGCTTCCTGTCCAGTTTTGGAATGAGGCTGTGAATACGGCTTGTTATACCCTCAATCGAGTTCTAACTGTTAAACGACTCAAGAAGACCAGTTATGAATTATTAAATAATCGTAAACCGAATTTAAAGTACTTGGAGCCATTTGGGTGTCCTTGTACTATGTTGAAAAAGGACGTGGGAAAGTTTGATGAAAAAGCCATTGAAGGTTATTTCTTGGGGTATTCATTACCTAAGAAAAGTGTTTAACTTTATGTCCAGTTGTGTTGAAGAATGGTACCATGTGGACTGTCAAAAGTACACTACTCCTTCCCAAGGAAAAGGTCCCGACTGGATGTTTGACTATGATGGCTTATTCAATTCATTTACTCCAACAACTGATCATTCAGATGAAGATTTAGTTCGTGCTTATTTTGAAGAACATTTGGAATTCCAAGGTTCGCAAGTTCAAATGATGTTGAAGCTCCAATTGCTGCTTCAACTGAAGAACCTGATAATTAGTCTCCTGTTCATTATGATAATGCTTCTACTTCATTTGATGATAATGCAATTGTGGATCAAGTTATTGAACTTGACAGTGATGTTTCATCTCCTGAATTGGGTGAACATTACACTAATTTATTTGAACATGTTGCTGTTTCTGAAAATCCTCCTCTCAGGATTCATATTTACCATCCACAAGAAAACATTATTGGAGACCTTGATGTAGGAGTTCAGACACGACATCAAGTTGCTTCCTCAAGTGAAAATAATGCTCTATGTGCTCATGCTGACTTACACTCATCTGAAGTTGCAACTGTTGCTAAATTCACTTGTTTTTTATCTCAAGTTGAGCCAACGACTCCTCGTGTGGCACTTCAAGATCCTTCTTGGGTTGAAGCTATGCAAGAAGAATTACAACAATTTGCACGTTTAGGTGTTTGGGATCTTATTGACAAACCTGCTAGAGTCAAGAAGGCAATTCCGACTAAGTGGGTATATAAGTGTAAGAAAGACGATCGTGGAGTAATTGTGAGAAACAAGGCACGTTTAGTGGTGCAAGGTTTTCATCAGCAAGAGGGTATTGATTAAACTGAGGTTTATGCTCCAATTGCAAGATTAGAGTAGATTCGAATCTTCCTGGCATATGCTTCTTACAATAATATTAAGGTGTATCAAATGGATGTTAAAAGTGCTTTTCTCAATGGTGAACTTCATGAGGAAGTTTTTGTCTTACAGCCTCCAGGTTTTGAAGATCCTGATTATCCTGACCGTGTTTACCGATTAAACAAGGCATTATATGGTCTACATCAAGCCCCGAGAGCTTGGTATGGCACGCTCGCCGACCATCTGACGGATAACGACTTCAAACGTGGAACTGTCGACTGCACTTTGTTTTATAAGAATATTGGTGATGATCTTCTGCTCGTTCAGATTTATGTTGATGACATAATCTTTGGGTCTACGAACGACATGTTATGTAAGGAGTTCGAGAAGTCTATGCAAACCAAGTTCGAGATGAGTTCGATGGGAGAGATGAATTTCTTTTTAGGGTTGCAGGTTCATCAGTCTGAAAAGGGAATCTTCATTCATCAGACAAAATATGTGACGATGTCTTAGGCCGATTCAAGATTGCTGCCAGAAAAATCCCTTCTACTCCCGTGGGTCACAATTTATCACCGGATGAATTGGAGGATACCGTTGATCCGACCCTCTATCGTGCCATGATTGTTTATGTGCTAGGTACCAAGCTAGTCCCCGAGTGACTCACCTGGCAGCGGTCAAGCGTATTCTGCAATATCTAAGGGGAAATCCTGACATCGGGTTATGGTACCCCAAAGATGATACTTTTGATCTTACCGCTTACTCAGAGTCAGATTATGGAGGATGCAAGATCAATTTCAAGTCTACTACAGCAGGATGTCAATTCTTAGGAAGCCGGCTTGTTTCCTGGCAGTGTAAGAAGCAGACAACGGTCTCCACTTTAACCGCCGAAGCTGAGTATGTTGCAGCCTCCAGTTGTTGTTCCTAGGTTTTGTGGATACAACAACATCTTCGCAACTACGGTTTGAAGTTTCTTACTACTCCCATCTTAATTAATAATTCTGCTGCTATTAGTATCACCAATAATCCCGTACAACATTCTAAAACGAAACATATCGAAATTCGATATCATTTTATACGGGATTGTTATGAAAAGAAATTAATTGATCTTGAGAAAGTGCACACTGATTTTCAAAAAGCCGATCTATTTACCAAAGCGTTTGATAAAACACGTTTTAACTTTTTGCTTGGTTTAAATGGATTGAAGACCCTTGCTGAGATCCTAAAGTTAGGATGATTATCTTTATTTTTAGTTTTGTTCTAGTTTATAATTTTTGTTTTTAGGTTTTAGGGGGTGAATTCTAGAAAATACAAAAATATTGTGCTTTTTGTTTGTATTGATAAAACCCAAAAACATTAGAAAACTTTGAAAAATCAAAAATATTGTGTTCTTTCTTGTTTCATTCTTATATTTGAAATCCTAAAAACATTTGTTAAAATTAGAAAATACCAAAAAGATTGTGATTTCTGTTTGTACAGATAAAATCCGAAAAAGACAAAAAGATTGTGTTTTAGTTTGTAAAGAGAAAAACCAAAAAGATTTTTGCTTATGATCGCTGAAAATTATGTCATTTACTTCTATTTCGAAGAACATATACTTGTATATGTTTGGTCCTGATAATTTCTTGGAATCTTCGGGTTAGCCATTTATCTGACAAATGGAAAGTACTTGGGGCGTTCGTTAAGCTGTCTACATTATTTTTCTGCTGAAAATTTAGTCAGTTATTTAAGTTTATGAAGCATGCTTGCATGTTTTGGTCCTGTTCTCTACTTGTAGATGGATAGGATAGTCATTAATTTGTGAACTTAAATTAACTGGGGAAATTAAAATTATTTTGTTTTATGTTCCTCAAAATTTTGAGTTTTGGAAGCAAAAAGGGAAAATGATAGTACGTTGATTATTTGACCCCAAATCCAGAAAGAAATAAGCTTAAAAGACTGTGTGCTTAATCATTGGTGCATTGATAGGTCTTAAACAAGCTGTTAGAGTAAAGTAAGTGATATAAACTTAAAGAAAAGCCAAATGGAAAGAGGTGTTAGTCTCTAGCAAAAGTCTTGGTGAAGATGGCAGAAATGTAATAACCGGTCATACTCAAGCCTTATAGTTGTTGATCACCAAAAATATAATAAAGCAAATAACAAGCGTTAGGATTCTGGACACTGTGAGTCTTTATGCGGCTTAATCATCTGGGTATTCATAAGCATGAATATTTCACTCGCTTTCTAGAGCAAACCCAAAGTCATTAAACTTGATCACCGTTGTACTTTGTACAATCTAAATTACTGACTTGATCAAAATCCGTTGTTAGTCATACAATTGTTCCTCCCTTGCGTGCGTCTCAATACCAATAAGAAACGGACCCCAGGGGATACAATGTATGTAAGCCAACAGATGGACTCGTGCATACTCACTCACAGTAAAGGAAACTTGATGCATTGCTTAAAAATTTCACAATTGGTATCAAAATTTTGATCAGCATTATAATGGTTTAAGTCAAGTTGGGGTGATTTTGGCAATAATCAAATTAAGCTTGAACCGATATTAGGGGCTGATAGTTTCTGATATTTTGTGCGCTAATTGAACCATAAATCATATCACAGAAATGCTCGAAGGTTTGTTATAAGAATTAAGTGGACAACAATATCAATGACCGACTTAACGCCAGTCATAATATTGCTGAAATATAAAACTGTGATGGAAGGGAATTTTGGTCAATATGATTCTCTGCTCAAATTCAACAAAAAAAACACAAAAATATGTACTGCCTTTGATAAATCATAGAAAAACACAAAAAGATTGTCCAATTTTTATGTTCGGATGCTTCTTTGTAAATACATTCTTTAATTTTTACAAAATACAAAAAATATTTTATTCTTCTTACTTTACATATTATTTAATGAATTTAAGTTATGTTTCGTAAAAGTGAAACTTTTTCTAAAGTATTCAATTATCGAGATAAAAAGGTTCTCGGTAATTCTTTTAAGTTAAAATTTTGATTATTTATTGATAATTATTTAATTAATTCATTATTTAATTCATTTATTTATTTAAGTTAAAATTAAATAAAGTGTTTAATTCATTAAAAACTAATTCGTTAAGTATGGATAAGGAACTAGGTGATTCTTTAGCGAACTGATTTCAAGCTCGCTCACCTAATTCGCTTCCGCACTCTGTTAACGAATCATCTCTACTTCGTTTTACATATTTAACGAATCATGACACGACCTATGTCGTGCTCGCTACTCTGATGTAACGAATTGGAATAGCGAATTACCTAATTCGTTATTTATAATTCAAACGAATCGCTTGATTCGTACAAAGAGTACCATGGGTGGCGTGTTAGGTTATATAAGACAAGAAACACGAACAGTCCTTCACTGTTCATCTTCTTTCTTCATCCTAAAGTCACCTTTTTCAAATTTTTCTCTGAAATTCGACCTTCAAATTTCAACATTTCAAGGATATCATTGTGTTTCTAAGGTATAGATGATCACAGCGATGTGATTTTCGTCAATAATGACTATGTATTAATAGACTAATTATGGACTTTTGTGGTCTAAGGGTTTTTCGAGTTCATAAACCCTGATTTATTTATGATTTACTATGTTAAGGTTGCTTATTTATGATTCAATGTCACCGGATTGTGATTCCGAGACCTTGGGTAGACTTTAATCAATGATCGATTTTAGTTTGCTGGGTTGATTGAATGATAATCTGTTTGGAGGTATAGACTCTGTTTAATTACTGAGAGTTCTTATTTATGTTACGGTGTTAAGCCTCAATCTTAACACCGTGAGCTTCGTATTGCAATTCCGAGTTACATAGACCTGCTATTTTGATTACTCGACGATACGCATGAGCTAATTGAAGCTGGGTTTGTGTTGTTTACTTTCGGTGTTCTTATTAATTTTGACTTTGACTATGCAGGTCAAAGATCAAGTCTAATTTACTGCCCATTCGTTATCTTTAGCGAATTGGAACTGCTTCGTGTCCAATTCGTTAAAGAAATACACGAACTAGCTCAGCGAATCAGTTTCTTAACGAATCAAATATGGATTCGCCAAATCTGTAACAAACTAGACTTCAGTTCGTTAAACTTGTATAGTTGATTCGCTGTGTCTCTTTCGTTAACTTATTTACCTGATAACAAATCGCTTGATTCGTTACTGGATGGTAACGAATCAGAGTAATATTTACACGAATGACATTCATTTTTAATTATCTAATTAAATTTAAAATTAACATTTAAATTAAATAAAGTATTTCAACCGTCTAAACGCGTAAATAAATTTATTACTCATATCATATGAAATTAAATACACCATTTATACATAAATAGATATATATTTGTGTTAAATGTATATTACATCTTCCCATTCCTTATATTCGTTTATACTTAAACAGTTAAAATGGCTGATCAAGTAAATCAAGATCCACCGATTGCTGATCAAGGGCAACAAGAACAACCACCACAAGAGCAACCACCTAAAGCACAGCAAGAAGCTGTCATTTTATTACCTTATGACAAAAAGCACAACATATGTGCTTATGTTGACTCAGATGTTGCTGATATAGCTACATTTGGAGATATGTTGGCTTTCCTAAGACGGTCAGTGACACATTACGCCATTACTGCTCGACCTACGGTGTATCTAAGTATTATCAGGCAGTTTTGGGCTACAGCCGAGTATGTAGAAGTGGAGAATCATATTCGAGCAACGATTAATCAAACTCCTATTATATATGATGTTGAAGTAATTCAGCGTGTGCTTCGATTTGATGATAATGATAACAACCCGAGTGAATTTGACAAGCAACTGGTTAAGGGTTTGTTTACACGTGTGCGTTATGGTGGGGACATTGATAAATCTATGTTGAACTAGAATGGATTATGCCCACCATACAAGTATCTTCTCCATGTTCTTATTCATTGTATGAGTGGTCGTCGTGGCGGTTTTGGCGAATGTCGACTCAGTTTGCAATCAGCATTCGTAGCGTTAATTCTAAACAAGCCATTTAAATTCTCTGATCTCGTCTTCGATCATTTGAAAGAACAAGTTCAGCAAACAATTCAGTCAAAGAAATTCTTAATGTATCCTCGGTTCTTCCAGTTGATTATTCAAGATTTGATACCTAATTTGGCTATTGATCAAACCTTAGTGAACGATGTGCTTCTTATGGAACATATGACGGCGGATACCGTACGTCGAATTTCGCTTTATAGAAAGGGAAGGCCAGTAGATAAACGAATGATTGGTCATATAATTAATCCAAATTATGTATGTCCTCCTGATGAACGCTGGATCCATGATGACTCGGATTCCGAGCGTGAAGGGGGAGAAGGTGGTAACGATGATGATGGGAATGATGATGGTAATGATGGTGATGGTGGAGCTGGTGATGCTGCCTTTCAAGAGCAACAAGAGGCAGTAAATGCTGCTTTAGCTGCCACCATTGCATCTCAACAAGAACGAAAGAGGAAAGGGAAAGCGGTGGCTACTGACAAGCCATCGAAGAAACGACGTGTTTCAGCCGGGGCTGGGGTGATTATTGGTGTACCACCACCTCGTCAATCAACGCCTCAACGCTTGGTAGTGCCGCCTACTACTTGCACTCCGATGCTTACATTGACGACGACGTTGGTGTCCCGTGAAAGGCTTGGTTTAATTCCACAAATGGCGTTATCTGAAATACCAAGGCCTCCTGCTACATTATCTACTGTCCCTTCAACACCATCTATGAGACCTCCTCCTCCTCGTCCTCCTACTCCACCTCCTCCAAGTGATGTTTCTTTTATAAGAATCACTCGGCCTCAGGGACTGATCCAACCTGTTCATCCATCACTATACAACTTGCCACCAAACCGTCAGACTGAGATGCTGCTGAACCTTCTCCATCTTTATGAAAACCAAATGGCAGCTGACCGTCAGAATCAAGAACGTCTTATGGAAAATCAACGACGGAAGATGAGTTATATCTCATTTTGTCAGAAGGAGACTAAAGCGTTGCGGGTGATTGTTGAGTCTCAGGGGGTGAAAATGAAGGAACAAGAAGAGTTGATCTTGCAATTGACTTGCAAAGAAGATGCCCTTAAGAAACTCAAAAATGATGATCAAGATCCTGACGAGTCCGGTTCAAGAGGTGAGCCTAAACAATCTCACTGCTCATCTTCTGGTGCTGGTACAAGTGGCGGTGAGGACTCTGGGAAACAGATTATTGTATATCAGGATCCAACTGCTACTAAGCCAATTGAGATTATTGCAGCTGATACTGTGATATTTGTGGATGGATCGGGGGTGGTTAAAAGTGTGGTGAACAGAGATGAGATAGAGATTGGTGAGTTTGTTGATAGGTCTCTGACACGGGAGCAGATTTCCATACTGCTTGGGTTGAATGATGAACAGTTGACCGTGTTAGAAACTGAACCTGATGTTGAAGTGGTGAATGAGGAAGGTTTAGAAGATGATCCGTCTATTTATATGAATACGGATTTTATATATGAAGATGAGGATGTTGAGATGGAAGATGTAACTGCTGAGGAGTCTCCTGACTTGTTTCAACATACAAACGTTGATCAAGGTGCTCATGTGTTCGATGAGCAAACGTTCAAAGTTGCTGAGGATGAATTGGAAAGGGTGTTGAAGTGTAAGCGGACAGTTCATTCACTTGAAGTTATAACTGATGATGATATTGCAAGATGGTTCAAACACCAGAAAGTGGGTAAAATTATCAGTGCATATCGATATGTTGATCAAGAACGGAAAGACATAGCTGCTGCATGGGTTAAAGAAAACCAAGTGACCTCCTTCAAGACTGTTTCCAAGGTACATGGTGATATTGTCTTATGGCTTTATGATTCTGAGCTTAAAGTATGTATAATTAAGTGGGAGAAGGTGATCCAGTACTACGAAACGATAAAGGATGTTCTTACGTTACCGCGTTGGGATGTTCGTACCCTCGCGAGACGTCCATTTATCAATCGTTGGGGTTACCGGACAGCTGAGTGGTTTCATCAACACTTACTGTTTGAGGTTAATCATGGCTTCAAGTTCTTCAAGCCCCAGGTCCCGAGACGTAAGCGTATTGACGAGATTGACCCTAGGACTGGCTAGAGGAAACTTGTCCTTAAGGTAAAGCCGCCAAAGACGATGAAGCGGGTTCCTGTGAAGACGATGCCCCAACAGATGCATCTCTCATTCAACCGCTGGTACTATGACAATCGTACTGGCGAGGCAGTCATTGTCCTTGGTAAAGGACTGAAGATTGAGCTCATCAAGATAATCGACCCGATATGGTTGGTTAATTTATCAGAGACAGACAATGACGTGCTACACAGGAAACAGATTCTGATCGAGCGCAACGAAGACTACGACCTGGCTATGCAATTCCAGCGCGTTGTGCGTGTAAGTCATGAAAATGGAATTCATAGTTGCAGAGACTGGTAGTCCAAGCGTTTCAAGTAACTTAAAGAAAAAGAGCTCAAGACGAGGGGGTGTCTGTTAGTGCACGGATTTGCGTCTTGAGTCTTAGTAATTATCGTTAACGTATTTGTTTATATTTAATGTAATAATTAGTTAAGTTATTATTTAGTTCGTTATATGTAGGGTCTAGTTCGCTAGGGGTTGTTAGCGAACTAAGACTTAAGTTTATTCCCTCCTGATTCGTTAGGGAATATTAACGAATCAGGGGATGTTTCGTCTGATTTATGTATGTAACGAAGTAGCGTCTGGTTCGCTAGGGGATGTTAGCGAACCAGACCTATCTTCTATATATAGTGAACACTGTTCACGTTTAATTTAAGTGTTGAGAGCTAATTAACAAAACTCTGTCCAGATTCTCTCTCTCAATCTTCATCCTAATATTATACAATTACTATTATATACATACTGATAATACATACACGCATACAACACTGAATCAAAGATAATTATGAGCTAGATCTATAGTTAAGGTATTAATCTATTATAAACAGATCTGAGATCTGTTAATTGTTATTGGATTGATAATTTCGGGTTCCAACAAGTGGTATCAGAGCTGTTGGGGTTCAATTACACTTTGTTTGGTGTTTATTTAGAATATTAGATTGATAGTGTTCTGTTTTTAGCAAATTTGGATCAAATTATTGTTAATTGAATGTTTTATGGTCGATTTAGATTGGATTTTAGTTGTTAAAGGTATTGGTAAAGGATTGTGAGTTGGAATTGAAGTTTGGAATTGGTTTTGAGTAGATTTGGTATCGGTTTTGGTTTAAGGCCGAAACAGGGGTGTATTTTGGTATAATTGCGTTGGTTATCGGAGGAAATTGATTAAGAGGTTTGATGTATTGGATTCGCGATCGAGTTACGAGTGTTTTGGTTGGTTATTTGTGTGATTTGGTTTAGTATCTAGATTGTATTACAAATTTTAAGTTTCTGGGTTTCTGGGTTGGTGTTCATCATTTCAGATTTCTGGAAATCTTTTGTTGAAGATTTGAAGATTCAAAGATGAACATGATTCGTTATCATCCTTATGGTGATTCGCTATCTTGTTTCCTTTGATTCATTATCTAAGTTAGTTGATTCGTTATAAACTACTAGTGATTCGCTAGCCAGTTCGCATCAATAGTTGATTCGTGATATCTAATTCGTTATTTGGATTAACTGATTCGTGTGACACGCGTCTACTTTGGGATTTGTGTCATAACAACCTTTGCCACGTGGCATAAGGTGTCAGAGTTTGTTACAAACGGTTGTAACAACCTGATTCGTTATAGTTGATTCGCTAATCAACTGTAGCTGGTTCGTTATCTATTTCGCTAAGTCTTTCTTAGTGATTCGCTACTGAATACTTTTAATTCGTCAATATTTCTTAATCAATTTGTTAGCCAGTTCGTTAGTCAATTCGTTAGTTTGACTTTCTGATTCGTTGACCTTCTGATTCGTTAGATTGATTCGTTAAACTCAATTGTGATTCGTTCTCTGATCAATCTTAACTTCGTTAAGATTTGATTCATTAATCTACTGTTCACAGTTCGCTACAACTGTTTACAGTTCGTTAAAATTCTCATTCGTTAATCTTATTTGTTGGTTAATTCGTTACACCTTTAAATTTTGGAAACTTGTCAACAATGGCCTGTATGTATGCATTAGCTTCTCAAAACATGTTGATGCAACAAATGTTGTAACTTGATACCGAGATAGGTTCACATTCGAAATGTCCAAGATTGATGAAGTTCAGTGACTTTGCCAAATGGGAACCTCGGTTTCGTGCTCATCTAGGATCAGTTCATCCTGATTGCTCATATTGTTTGGATGAAGTTTATATTGTTCCTATGATTGGGGATGAAACTATCGGATTTAGACCTAAAGCTATATCTCAATACTCACAAGAAGAAAAGAAGGCACTAGAGATAGAGACGAAAGCATATTCTACTCTAACTATGGTTTTACCTAAAAATATATTTCCCCAAGTGGGTTGTATTAAAATATGTGCTTCTTTGTTTCAACATATCTGAATGAGAAGTATGGGAAATACAGCTGAAAGCAAAAAGGCTCTTGGGGGTGGTGAGGATGAGGCTAGTGAGAGTACCGACACAGTGGCTAGAGGGAACGAAGCTAAGGGGACTGAAGTGGGTAAAGGTGTTGCAGCGGAGGAGGAGGCTGTGAAGGTAGGCGATGAAGGATGTAAAGACTAGGCCCGAGCCCACTTTTTATTTGTTTGTGTTTTTTGGATTTATGATGGTTTGTAATTCAGACAATAGATAACTAGGATGAAGGATCTATGATCCTTAGACAATCTGGGGGTAGCAAAGGTGGATGGATCCTCTTTTTCCGGGGATGAAACCTTTGATGCCCCTTATTTTATTTTCCTACACTTATGAACTATTAGTAAAACCTGTTTAACCCGGGTGGATGGTCCTTGTTAAAATGGTGAAATCCGGGTTAAAGCTTTTGGTAAATCAAGGTGAAATAATAATAACTCTAATCTCTAATATATTTGCTGATTGTTTATCATTATGAAAACATAGTTGTTATAGTTTAGTTTTATAAAAAGTTTTAAAGATAAATTATCCTTTCAAAAATGAATTAATGATCTTGGATCTTTGAATATAATGGTTTTCAAAGATATTATTTGAATGAATATAACTTGATAAGTAAAGATCATACCATAAGGACTGATTAGACCTAAGTTACCACAAATACTTCCATGATGCTTGTAAATAGACTTAGGATACCTGATGCAAATATCTTAGGATTTTAATTCAAATCATATGAACTGGGGACAAGCCCAAAAAACTGGGGTCAAGCCCCAAAACTGGGGTCAAGCCTAAAAACTGGGGTCAAGCCCAAACATATGGGTATTAAACTTAAGGAAACTAGGGTTAAACCCAAGGAAACTTGTGTTAAACTTGAGGAAACTAGGGTCAAGTCCAAGGGTACTTGTGTTAAACTTGAGGAAACTGGAGTCAAGCCCAAACGTAAGTGACGTGAAAATGCCAAAACCTTAGCTAAAATGAAAATGTTAGAAACCTTAGCCTTAGCTAACATGAAAATGATAGAAACCTTTGTATGGTACGTCTACCATTCTTCGTAGGATCCTCCATATAGACGAAAGCAATGAAATTGTTAGCCACTAACGTGTATTGGTCCCATTGCCCCAAACTACACTTTGGATAACGTGCGCTCCAGACGAGAGTGTCAAAACTCTAATTTATAAGAAAGGTGAAAACCTTTAATCCTTAGAAGGTATACTCATTGAGATTATACCTTAAACGTGGGAGAGAGGTGGCCAACCCCTTAACCATTGTATATTCTATTGAAATCTGCATTGTCTGCATAAACTTAAAGCTTGGCAAAAGTAAATATTAAGAATATTATTTCTTTGGTTAGTAATAAAAATCTAAAATGAATAAATAATAAGGATTCTTGATCTTGATTATATGAATTATTTCTTAAGACAGATGGGCTCTTAGTAGTCGATCACCTTCCATTGTAAGTAGGTGGTATGCCCCTTTTCTTGCTTCTGATTTAATCAAGTAGGGTCCTTCCCACTTGGGTGCTAACTTTCCATCTGTAGAATTAGTTGTATTTTGGAAAGCCTTCCTTAAGACCAAATCTCCTTCTTGAATTCTTCGGATCCTTATGGTCTTGTTATGCCTCAGCCATCATTTGTTGATATGCAGCCATTCTGATCTTTGCTAAGTCTATGCGCTCATCGACAGTGTCTAGATTCTGGATAAGACTCTCGTTGTTTGCCCGAGGATCACGAATGCTGGTTTTGATAGTAGGAACTCCATCTCTGTAGGGATCACAACTTCTACTCCAAACACCAATGAGAATGGTGTTTGACCTGTTGCATTCTTGGGTGTTGTTCTATCAGCCCAAAGAACATAAGGAAGTTCCTCAGCCCATTTGCCTTTCTTGGATCCAAGCTTCTTCTTCAAGTTGTTGATGATGATTTTGTTGCTTGACTCTTCTTGACCATTAGCTTGTGGGTAGACTGGTGTAGAAGTGATCATCTTTATACCCCAACTATCACAAAAGTTAGTAGTTCTTTTCCCAATAAATTGGGATCCATTATCAGAAAAAACTTCAGATGGGATACCATATCTAGTTATAATATTTCTTTTAATGAAGGTATAACTTTCCTTTCACGGACTTGAACAAATGCTTCTGCTTCAATCCATTTTGAGAAGATATCCATCATGGCAAGCATGAAGACTTTTCCACCTGGTGCCTTGGGTAACTTGCATACAATATCTATTCCCCTTTTCATGAAAGGCCATGAAGAAGAGATACATAGGTTTTGCTGGTTGATGAAGAATCTTGCCATGTCTTTTGACAAGCATCATATTTTCTTGAATACTCCATAACATCCTTCTTCATTGTTGGCAAAAAGTAACATGTCCTAAGTATTCTAAAAAACAGTGTTCTGCCCCCTATATGGTTACCGCAGTCACATTCGTGGAAGTCTTTAAGCACTTCTTGTATTTCTGGATCTTCAATGCATCTCAAATAGGGACCTGCAAGAGATTTTCTATATACAGTATCTTGTAAAATAATAAATTGTAATACCTTAACTCTGAAAGCTTCGGGGTTTTCCCTTTCAGGAATTTCTCCATATTGGAGAAATTTCTTAATTGGAAGGATCCAGGATCCTACTTCAGGATAGGATTGAGGATCCTTAAGTTCTTCAGGATAATCTGTTGTTATTTCCATTGCTTCCTGTTCCCCAATTGCTGTAGAAAGTATGTGAATTATCTTTATATCATCTGGGATCTTTAAAGATGATGCTAGGTTTGCTAAGGCATCAGCCCCAACATTGTCCTCTCTTGGTACCTGAATAATTGTAGGTTCCTGGACGGATCGTACACGGGATGTTCTCTAACAACGCAGGTGCGGAATCCCTGCGTAAGTAGGTTACGAGTGTAGATATAGAATAACACAAGCAATGAATCAAACACGTAATATTATTAACCGAACACGTGACTCGTAGTCACTATTACAGACACTGGAACTAGCAAACACGTCTGCTTAAACTCGAACACTTGACTGAAACCCTAAACTCCTTCTCCTCGACGATTCGGCTGTAACAATCAATATATACACGACAACTTCGCCACAGGCGAAGTTGTCTGTAACTTCGCATATTCAACAAGTTCGCCTGAGCGAACTTGTTGACAACTTCGCTTGTTCAACAAGTTCGCCTGAGCGAACTTGTTGACAACTTCGCTAGTTACACAAACAAAAACATAATCAAATACACAATTACAATACAGACTCGATTACAATTACAAGACTATGAACTACTGACAAACATGTACCAACAAACTCCCCCTTGGCAGTAGCTTCATATCTTGATTCTTCAAAACTCGAGTCTTGTAATCTGCATCTCTAAGCGTGCGCCCCTTCTTTCACACATACTGTCACTACACTTTGATATCTCCTAGCTTGATCCTTCCAAGCAGGAATGTAGAAGATCTTCTTGTTGTTGAGTACTTCCAGATCAGCTTGCGACAGGTTAACAAGATGCATCGGGTCGTAAACCCGAAGCAGTTCTTGTTCATCCTCGTCCTCCATTACTGCCTCTGCAGTCTCACAGTCCACAAACCACCATTTCAAATCTTTCAGCACATCTCGAGGCATAGCTTTCATGGGTACCTCCTTGATACATCGGACTGGTTTGTACTTCATCACCATCCACGGTTTACCATCTGCTCTCATACCTCTCTCTGTATCCTTCACTAATTTTCCCTTTTGTGGCTTTAGCAACTCAAACTTCTTTTCTTTTACTCCTTCTTTCCACATTATCTTCTCAATCATTCTAGCCATATTGTCGTTGTTTCGGTTTATCAGGCCCAACCTGGCCAAATCTTTTACTTCGCATTCAGGCAATGTGTTGAACGATCTCAACATTCTCTTGAAATATTGAACGCCATCATAACGCTTCACCACAAACAACTTGAGCTGTTCATCATAGATCCAACAAATAATCCCCTTTTTCGCCTCTGCATACCCTTTAATGTTGTAGCTCTTTCTGAACATGGTTGGAACAGCAGGCTTCTTGGTCTTGACAAACCAATGAGCATATTCTTCCTTCCATCTAGGCTGCTCTTCCCACACCGTCTCATCCAACACCGTTTCATCACCAACACCCGACTTTTCCACTTCGGGAATGTCATGCTCAACATCATCATCCATTATCTCACCTTCTTCTAACACATTTTCCACATTAATCTTTTCCCCAATCCTCTCAATCTCATCCACGGGCAACACGTCGTCATCATCCATAAACTCATCGTCTTCCTCATCATCCAACTCCTTTAAAGCATCGATAACGTCCTCAACATCAGCATCATCACCCATATCAACAACAACATCACCAGCTACATCTGTAGACTCCCCCTCAGTTGTGGAAGCCCCAAGAGCCTGAGAGGTTCTTGGCAGCTCACCACCTGCACCCGAAGGTGCATTGGGATCATCGTCATGATCTTCTCGTCTTTTCGTTCTCAAGTCATCGCCCCTACAAGTCTTCTCCCCCTGAGATGCCAAGTATTCCTTGAAGGCATCAATTATTCTTCCGTGTTCGACCAGGAGGGCAGCTTGTAGTCGATTGGATTCCACTAGGCGTTCAATAGTCTTAGACTGTTCGGCAACAATACGCTCTAGTGATGTAATCCGTTCAGCATCTGAAGTAGGCAGTGGAGTTGGCGGAACATCAGTAGCAGAAGTGACCGCAGGTGGTACACTTGGTAACCCTGCAGTAGAGGTGATTGTCGACTCCACAAACCGTGCAACTACCACCGGTGGATTAAGCGGTTGAGGTGGTAGGGACACAATTGTTGGTGCCGACGTCTCGATCGCTGAAACCTGTGCAGTTGTAGGAATAAGAGACATACCAAATAAGGCAGGTGGAGCAAAACGTACTAGTCTTGAAGATTCTCCAGCTCCCGAACCTATCCCTCTCTGTTCTCTTCTTGAGCGTCTTAGCACAATCTGTACTGCCTCCTCTTCATCCACTTCATCCTCATCCTCCCCCACCGTTCTCGGCCTCTTTCCCGTAGTCCGTTCACGAGACACCATAAGTCTTCTTGCCTCAGCAAACGTCTCGTCTAGATCAGAGTCAGCTACCGAAGTAGCTGCTCTGGTAACATCCATAAACTGAGGACCCGAGACATCCATATCAAACAAACCATGTCCACTAAAAGCAGCATCTAGATCAACGTTTTCAGCAGTGGACACAGCCTGAGATATAGTAGCTGGCACAGCAGCAGAAGATACAACAGGCGCAGCTGATACAGCATGAGGTGCTGCCGCCTGATGTGGTTGCGGATCCCTGAACTCGTCCCCTCCTGCAGGAACATACTCCGGGTTAATGAGATACCCGAAAAGTGGAGTATGCCTGGGACGCCGCTCAGGGTTGCTTCGAGTGCTCGACGTTCTGCACTGAGCAAAGATACGTTTTGTTACGCACTCAACGTATCTGATAGGGCGTCTTTGCGGTACAGACGGAGCGACATGATTGATAATCATTTGAAGAAATCGCGGATACATGATAAATCGTTCTCGCGCCGTCGCCCGTCTCTGACGATCAATCTCATAGAAAATCATCTGACTAAAAGAGTAACGACGATTGTAAGTCAGGGCCGTCATGGCAGATTGCATCGTCGCACCCATCCCGTCTGTTCCTGCTTTCCTGCCGGACATGCACACAATTAACACGTGCATCAGAAAGCGCCATTGGTCCAGCAGAAAGCCTTTCCTCCTCTGCGAGTCCCCCAGCGGACCCGAATAACCCATTCTCAAGTATGCTCCGTCACGGAAAGGAGCTACGAATTCCGTTGGGTCGTCTCTCGTTTCTACACCGAACTGCAGAGCCAACCGTATGTCTTCCGAGGAAAACTGTATGGCATGACCATTGACAGTTGCTCGCATCACTGGAGGCTCCGGTCTGCAATCATAATACACCGTCTGCCAGAAATCTTGAATGTTGGGCAGAGATATGGGTAGTGTATTAGTGATCGCGTGAAAAACTCGTGATCGTTGGAGAAATGTGATAATCTCCCTATAGTCTTCAACGCCTCGTGCGTCTGGATCCAAAGTGATGTATTGGTTATGAGCTGGGAAGAATTGTCGTTGCTCATCACCATCATCACCTCCAGCACCTCCAACAGCAGCCATATCTGCACAAAACAAATCAAGTTAGAGACGTTTTACGTAACTCACAAGTTCGCAGTGTAGCAAGTGCGAAGTTGTGATGTAAGATACACAGGCGAAATTAAAGTTGAGGCGAAGTTGGGGACAACTTCGCATCATCAGTAAATTCGTCTAAAAAAAACAGTTAAAAGAAAAGGATATAGGCGAAGATAAGGATAACTTCGCCACGGCGAAGTTACAGTTAAGTTCGCCAGGGCGAAGTTGTGGATAACTTTGTCAAGGCGAAGTTGATGATAACTTCGCCACGGCGAAGTTGTGGTTAACTTCGCCCAGGCGAAGTTGTGGATAACTTCGCCCTAGGCGAACTTAAGCGTCTGGCGAAGTTGAGATTAACTTCGCCAATACCATAACTTCGCCTGAAACAGAATCGGCGACTGTTCGGATTCTGAGGTCGAAATCCGATGTTTTCGGACCGATTAAACGATAGAAACATGAAGAACAACATATTTCAAAGGTGTATGGATGAAAAGATCGTCCATGAACACGTAACGAGAGGTCGAAAAAACTTGGTTTCGAGGGTTAGACGACCCGAGGTCTCTAACCGGGTAAAAGTATAAAGTGAATGAAAGAATGAAATCGACAACACATACCACTCAGTATAGTAGAAACAAGGAACAAAAGATCGAAATCGAAAGTGTATAAAAAAAAGGTTAACCGGAATTAAGGATAAGTTCGCCGGAAAAAAGTTAATAAAAAAAAATTTCACTGTTGAAAACCCCTTTTATAGGGCTGAGTTGGTTCAGGCGAAGTTATTCTTAACTTCGCCTAAGCGAAGTTAAGTACAACTTCGCCGATTCAACAACTTCGCCCGATATTTACAAAAACAGCCCTTTCAGTTTGAAAAAATCTTGAATATATCCTTATAAGTTACCAAAAAGAGTTAAACAAAAATGATCAAGACCCAGTAACCAACAATAAAAATATAACTACAAAAACAGAAAATACTTATAAAATTTTAACGAAATAAGGGATCAAATTTCAGTCTAGTCAGGGACCACTACGTTTTAGAAAAGATCCGAACAGGAATCATACTAACTATGTGACTGTCACTTGGATCCGTGTTTGGCTGTATTATGACATAGAGAAACAGGTTGTAAGCATGTAATAACTTAAATGGTTTTCATTGTTTCTGTGATACGGATTAAGGTTCAGTTAAGCTCAAAAATTTAAGTTGGCAACAACTCAGAGGTAATGATGCCTTCTATCTATTCTCAAAGCGTATTTGGCTATACCCAAGTCACCCCGAATTGACTTCGACCCATAGTGTCTGATTAACTTGTAGATACTCGTTGTCTGCTTCCCGTTTTCTTCTTACTCCAAACTTGAGAAATCTTGAGAAGTTTCGGTTCTCGTGTTTATTGTCACTATTTCTCATAAGTACAAAAATTATACATGTTTTTTTTTTTTTTTTTTTTTTTTTTTAATCAAACCTAAGAATTTTCATCGGAGTACTAAACTACTGCAAGTCCCGAATCTGGATCACTGCAGTGTCTTTAAATGCTTTCTTCACGGGAATCAGAACACTCACGGGCTCGTGTATGACTGGGTAGTTGCTTTTCTGCCTATCCTTCGAAAAGATATGTATGAAGACATACAAAACTCTTAAGAGGTTTCCACATAAATTCGAGTAAATTTAAGTTAGTATCACATCTACTTTTACGCACCATTAAAATTACCATGACATACAATGACTGTTCTAAAGCCTTTTAAGCTTATTAACTTCACTAGTTAGGCACACATAGTCAGTATATATATCATTTTCCAAGGTTGGATCAATTTTCTTTTAAACACAGCAAAGAACTTCTTACGAAGTAATAGACTTGAAAAGTAATTTCATTTCCCTAAAAAAATTTTGAATTCAATCGCCCCAATCATGTCAAAGTCATCAGGTAAACGGCTATCCTGAAGATCCATTGGATCAGCTGGACCGACCACATACAAGTATGTGTCCTTCTTACTAAGAATGACCGACTAATTTTCAGCAACTGAAAGAAAAACATGTCAACACTGCCCCAGTTACTTTCAGTCTTCCGGTTAATGGCTATCCTCATTTCCTAAGTCGAAAACAAGGACCAAAACATATCCGAGGAGATGTCCATCAAACTGAGGTAACCGACTAATTTTAAGCAATAAAGACACACATTTTTTTTTTTTTTTTTTTTTTTTTTTTTTTTTAATCAAAAACAAAGACATGGTTACTCGGGATTGATCATCCCATTTAGCTCAATTAGGTTTTGAAATCTGGATTTATCAAACGCTTTTGTAAACAAGTCAGCAAAATTTTCAAGTGTATCAACTTTTTCGATCTTGATCAGTTTCTTCTCAGCACAATCCCGTATGAAGTGATGACGAATGTCAATATGCTTAGTTTTACTGTGCTTCACGGGATTGTTAATTACTGAGATGGCGGCAGTGTTATCAATTAAAATAGGAGTGAGTAAGAAATTCAGACCATAGTCGCGCAATTGTTGCTGAATCCATAAAACCTGAGAGCAGCAGTTGGATGCTGCCATGTATTCAGCTTCGCAAGTTGAAATTGCAACTGATGTCTGTTTCTTGCACTGCCAGGAAACTAATCTTCCTCCAAGAAACTGACAGCCTCCTGTTGTTGACTTCCGACTCTGATTACAACCTCCATAATCAGAATCAGTATATGCCACCAGTTCAACGTCTCCTCCCTTTGGGTACCACAATCCTAGTTTCGGCTTGCCCTTGAGATACCGCAAAATCCTCTTCACACCTTTCATGTGAGATTCCTTTGGGTTTGCCTGAAAGCGAGCACAAAGACAAACAGAAAACATTATATCAGGCCTAGAAGCAGTTAAATACATTAAAGAACCTATTATCGCCCGATACAGAGTAGGGTCCACATCTGCGTCACCATCTGATTCAGCTCCCAATTTGTGATTGACGCAGATTGGAGTGTCATATGGAGAACTGTCCTCCATCTTGAATCTTTTCAGCACATCATGAACATACTTTGTTTGATGAATGAACATCCCATCTTTCTTCTGATCAACCTGCAATCCTAGAAAGAAAGTTAGTTCACCCATAGCACTCATCTCGAATCGTTTCTTCATGACAGCCTCAAAATCTTGACACATGGATACTCTTGATGCAGCAAAAATGATGTCATCCACGTAGACTTGAACCAGTAAGAAGTCACATCCTTCTCTCTTCACAAACAGCGTACTGTCGATCAAACCCCTTTCAAAACCATTTTCCAGCAAGTAGTCCGATAACGTTGAATACCAGGCACGAGGTGCCTGATGTAAACCATATAACGCCTTGCTCAACCTGTATACATGATCAGGAAAGTCTGGGTCAGGAAAACCCGGTGGTTGCTCAACATACACAACCTCGTCAACTTTCCCGTTAAGAAACGCACTCTTTACATCCAACTGAAACACCTTCATCTTTTTGAAAGCAGCAAACGCCAAAAACAATCGAATCGCTTCTAACCGGGCAACAGGAGCGAAAACCTCATTGTAGTCAATACCCTCTTGCTGATTAAAACCTTTAACAACCAGCCTCGCCTTATTTCTCACAATAATCCCCTTTTCATCTCTCTTGCACTTGAACACCCATTTCGTGCCTATAGCATGCACATTCTTTGGTTTTTCGACCAAAGTCCAAACTTCCATTTTCTCGAACTGAGCCAACTCTTCTTGCATAGCTTCGACCCACGAGCTGTCCTTCAAAGCCATTTGATAATTCTTCGGTTCAATTTGGCTTATGAAGCAAGAGTACAAACATTCATTCATAATACCTGTATCTTTAATGCTTGTATAAACACAGGTGTGCTCATTCAAGCTACTTCTGGTTTGTACACTAGAGGGCACATCACCTATAACATTTTCCAGTGGGTGATCTTTGTGAATTCTAGTGGTCGGAACAGCACTGACATGCAAATTGTCTTCCAAGTTTGAAGAGATCTCATCAATGGTTGTTTCAGGCTGAGAGTGAAAAGGATTAATAAACTCATCTCCAGCTGAGGATGCAGGGGTATCGATAGAGTTTGATGTGGAAGGCTGAGATTTTTCTGTCATCTGATGTTGCACTAGCTCCTCTTCCTCATCAAATATCATCTTCGTTACAACTCTTTCGTCTTCTTCAGCAATTTCCAAATTAGGTACGTTAAACGACTTAAACAGTTTAACATAGTCAAAAAGCTCAGCAGGTCCATTGCTTGGTTTTGGCGGTTGATAACTAGTAATGTCGGTGTTACACACCACCTCCACCTTGCAAGTTGTCGTATTGAAGACCCGTCTGTTGGGAGTCCCAACAACATAACCGACTAGGATTCCCTCATCGGCTACTTCACCAAATTTCGAGTTAGTCTTCAAAATCGAACAAGGAGAACCAAATGGTTCAAGACCGCACAAGTTGGGCTTCCTACCGTGCATAAGCTCGTAACAAGTTTTTCCAAGTCTCTTAACTGTTAACACCCGATTCAGAACATAGCAGGCTGTAGCCACTGCTTCAGCCCAGAACATCACAGGAAGCTTTGAGTCTGCCAGCATAGTTCTGGCTCCTTCAATCAACGTTCGGTTCTTCCTTTCAGCTACTCCGTTCTGTTGTGGCGTATACGGAGCGTTGTATTGATGCTCAATACCCTTCTGTAGACAACAGATTTCCATCTCAAAGTTCTTGAACTCTGTCCCATTGTCGCTTCTGATGAATTTAACTGATTTACTCATGACATTCTCGACTTTTGTAATGAGATTCTTTACCATCTGAGTCGTCTCGTCTTTCGTTTTCAGAAAATATACCCACGAGTATCGCGAGTAATCATCAGTTATCACCAAGCAGTAAGAAGTACCGCCTAGACTTTGTACATTCACCGGACCGAAGAGATCCATATGAAGTAGTTCTAGAGTACCAGCAATTGAGTTGATCGTCTTGGTGAGATGGCTTTTCTTGTGTTGTTTTCCCTTCTTGCACGCTATGCATTTATCTTCAAAGTTAAAACTCTTTAAGGGAACGCCCATCACAAGCCCATTTTTGACAATGAAGTTCATCTTACGAAGATGAATATGTCCCATTCTCCTGTGCCATAACTCTGATTCTGATTCGCTTGCCTTTGTCATTAAACAGGATTCTCTGGTGGCCATTTCAGTAGACCTCATATCCATCACGTATGTATTCGTTTCACGTGGAGCTTTCATTACTATCCATTCTTCTGGTATATGAAAACCAGGCTTCAATACAATCGCTTCATTCTTAGTGAAATGGACAGTGTATTCTTTATCACAGATCTGCGACACACTCAGCAGATTGTGCTTTAATTCCTCCACAAAGTTTACATTTTCAAGTGTCATTCTCCCATTCGACACAGTTCCTCTTCCGGTAATCCTTCCACCGCTTTCACCAGCAAAACTAACTCTAGCTCCCTGAACAGGTTTTAAGTCTTGCAACAAGTGTTTGTTGCCTGTCATGTGCCTGGAACAGCCGCTATCTACAATCCAAAGATTGTTTGCAGCCCTGTTCAACTGTTCCTGCACCATAAAACAAAGAGTTAGAATCTTGAGACCCAAGACCAATTGGTCTTGGATCGATACATCCCGTATCCTGGCTTTCTCAAGTTAGCATCAGGATAATTTCTGTACGTCCTGTTAGGGAATCTCCCTGCAGATTGAGTGTAATGCCTTCCAAACCTTTGAGAATAGAAAGTGTTATTTCTTGTGGTTTGGTTGTAAAAATGAGGTTGGTTTTTATGAAAACTTGAATTCGTTACATTTTGGCATTTTTTAAAGTTTTCATTTTTAGCAGGAACAAAATGACGCTTATTCTCATTTTTATTTGGCTTCACATCTCTAAATCTCGGTTTCAAAGGACAATCTGCAACTAGATGTCCTAACTTGTTACATCTAAAGCAACATCTACTCTCCATTTTCTTGTCAAATGTTGGTTTGGATGTAGAGGCAGTGTTACCAGCCGTTCGTCTCACATAAGGTGGGACGTACGGATTGAGTGGAGAACTCTTTTTAGAAACTTCATTTTTATCTCCATCGGTGGGTAAACCTACCTTCTCTTTTGTCTGACCAGATTCGGACAACATATCCGAATCTGATGAGACTGGACTTGATACAGAAATATTCACACTAGAAACAGGCGAACTTGTTTCGCCACAGCTAACACTTGGTTCGACACTAGTAATTTTGATAGTAGTTGTCTGAGGAACTTCGAAATCAACAGATTTCTGAACACTTGGATTATAAGTATAATTGTGGTTAAAGGGTGGTGGAACTTCGTGATATCCGATTCCTCCCCTCTTTGCAGAGGTACCTGGATCACTCACGAGGTGATCAAGGATGGCCGAGGAATTCCTGAACTGCTCAAGTTTGCGGTTCAGTTCCACCACCTTTACCTGGTGGTCAGCAATCTGTTTATCCCGATCAGCAATCACTTTAGTTTTTTCTTCCAAAACTTCATAACTAAGATCAATTATTTCAATTTTCTCAGCAAGTTTAAGCTTTAAGCTTTGAATGTCTTTTTCACATGCTTTTATTTTAATTTTATAACTTGTTTCTCTTGCTTTTGTAAAATGGTGATCTTCTTTGATAGTTTTAAAGTCAGCATCTAAATGGACATACTGATCAGTTATTGTTTTAAGTTGCTCAGACAAATTCTCACAACTAGTACAAATAGTTGTAGGACTTACCTCGGAGCGATTATCTTTGTCATTTGCCATGAAAGCGGTTTCTTCTTCATTTGTTTTCTCAATTTCTTCAACCTTCTCACATTCTTCAGCTTCAGACTCAGCCATGTTTGCTTGCTCACCAGAACCACTTGGGCGTTGATTCCAGTTGTACTCTCCTGCCTCTCTGGTCAACATGGCATTTATCTCTCTGTTAACTCCTGAGTGTTGTGTAGGTCGACCTTGTCCACGTTCAACCCTCTCATTTCTGCATTCCTTGGCAAAGTGCCCGTACTGTTGACAATTGTAGCACCTTACCTTGGACTTGTCGAACCCGGGCCGACCACCAACGAACTTTCTCCCCGTTTTATTCATGAAACGCTTGACTCGCCTCACTATCATGGCCATTTGCCATTGCAAGTCCATCTCCTCCAGATCATCAGCATCGATCTGGTCATAATCCTCATCCAGAACAGCAGGGTCCACAATCTTCCCCTGGATGTAGTTTTCGTAGGAAGCAATAAATGAAGCATAGACTGCAAACTGCTCTTCAGCAGATTTTACACTCATAGGCATCTTGGTATAATTATTGCTTGATGCATTTACAGAAAAACTACTTGTGGATGCTTGAGTCTTTGAAGTACTAGATCCTCCAGCAACGAAACATACATCACCATTCGTGTTTACAGAAACGTTTCCATCATGAGGAAAGTCGGGACCTGACTCCCCTTTTGAGTAAAAAGCTGCAGATTCAGGTCTCGAACTTGAGCCTGAGTTAATCTTTGCACCATACATACCAGGGTCTTGTATCTGGTCTGTTGGTGTTTCTTTTCGAACCATATTGAGCTCATAAGTTCTGAGCTTGTTTACTGCAGTTTCCAAATCACAGTTAGGAAAGTCTCTGTCTTCCCTCATAAGGACGGTGTACATTTCCCACTTCGGTGGGAGAGCATCGAGAAGCTTTTCGACGATCTCTTCTTCTCGGTAGGCAATCGAATAATTGCTAAGCTCTGTCATTAGATGATAGTATCTGGTGATAATATCATCCAAAGATTCATTCTTCAAATATTTGAAGACGGAGAACTGGGTCTTCAAGAGTTTAATCTTTGAGGCACGGATACCTACGTTCCCCTCGAATCTGTTTTCCAGAGCATCCCAAAGCTCTCTTGCAGAAGTGTACTTTCGGAACGTATGGAGAACTTCTTGAGGAAGTGCCATTGTTATCGCTGCATGGGCCTTGCTCTCGGCCTCATACATTTTCTTTTCTTCGTCCTCCATTTTACTGTACTTCTTCACCACGTCACGTCCTTCGTATTGCATGGTTGGAGGGACGTATCCATCTTGAATGCACACCCACATTTTGGCATCCTGATATTTAATGTACTGGATGAATCTATCCTTCCATGCCACGAAGTCTGTTCCCTTCATCAACCTCGGGGCCTTAGTGGCTGACCCTGCCTCAACTTCCATCTTGACCAAATCGGAGATGTTGATCGATGACATCCTTGTTAAACCTGAAAAACCTGAAAAAAAAAGAAAATATTAAAACAGCTCAGTAGGCGAAGTTAAGGATAACTTCGCTTGAAGGTCAACTTCGCTGAACAGAGAACTTCGCTGAGGTCTTTAATTCGCTTGAATTGGCGAAGTTAAAGTTAACTTCGCTTAGCTCTGGCGAACTTATGAGTTGAGCGAACTTGGGTAGTAAGCGAAGTTGTGGATAACTTCGCTAAGGCGAACTTATGAAATCTGCGAACTTAAGTGTGAAGCGAAGTTGCGGATAACTTCGCTAAGGCGAACTTATGAGTTGAGCGAAGTTGTGGTTAACTTCGCCAAACTTTATATCTTCGCCAAAAACCCTAATTCCAGTGACGGCAACTTCGCCTGAATTCAACAACTTCGCCTGAAGATCAGCAAGTTCGCCCGATGAACCTGGAAGTTTTTCCAGATCTGTTTTCTTCAAACCAGAAGCTCCCGATCAATGCTAAGGCTTGAAAAAGACTGTCAAGCACTAGTAGAACACAATCCCAACAAAAATACGTCTCGCGAATAGGTCAAACGAGACGAAACTACACCCGCGTGAAATCCCGAACCTCACAATCGAGCCGATGGCTCTGATACCAATTGTAGGTTCCTGGACGGATCGTACACGGGATGTTCTCTAAAAACGCAGGTGCGGAATCCCTGCGTAAGTAGGTTACGAGTGTAGATATAGAATAACACAAGCAATGAATCAAACACGTAATATTATTAACCGAACACGTGACTCGTAGTCACTATTACAGACACTGGAACTAGCAAACACGTCTGCTTAAACTCGAAAACACTTGACTGAAACCCTAAACTCCTTCTCCTCGACGATTCGGCTGTAACAATCAATATATACACGACAACTTCGCCACAGGCGAAGTTGTCTGTAACTTCGCATATTCAACAAGTTCGCCTGAGCGAACTTGTTGACAACTTCGCTTGTTCAACAAGTTCGCCTGAGCGAACTTGTTGACAACTTCGCTAGTTACACAAACAAAAACATAATCAAATACACAATTACAATACAGACTCGATTACAATTACAAGACTATGAACTACTGACAAACATGTACCAACAATAATACTAAACATTTCGAAGGATTTTGCTAATTCCTTCACAATTTCTAAATATTTGATCATATTTTCACCTTTTATAGTGTCAGAACAATTAAAGTGGTTAGTTATTAATACATATTTTATGTAAACCTAAATATACCTGATCCTCATTTGTTTAGCTAAAAGTAAACCCGCAATGAATGCTTCATATTCTGCTTCGTTGTTGGTAGCTTAGAACTCACATGCTATGGACTAGGGTATCATGTCTCCTTGTGGCGATTTTAGTAGTATGCCCAATCTTTTCCCTCTTACATTTGATGCACCATCTGTGAAGAGGATCCAAGGATTCTTGGTTTCTTCAAGTTATTGGACCGCCAGATCGGCTTCTCTTTGCATGTCACTACTGAAATCAGCCACAAAGTCAGCAAGTGATTGTAATTTGCTCAGTTATTGTACTTTAAATTAACGATTGCTTCAATTTTCTCAGGACTGGCTTCTACTCCTCTTTTTGTCACCATGTATCCTAGGAATTTTCCAGCCTTGACTCAAAAATGACACTTTGATGGGTTGAGCTTCATGTTGTATTGGCCAAGGATGTTGAAGGCTACTTCGAGATACTTGAGATGGTCTTATGCTTTTTTTGACTTGACCACCATGACATCTATATAGACTTTCATGGTCTTTCCCAATTGGTCTTTAAACATCATGTTGACAAGTCTTTGATAGGTTGCACCTGCATTTCTCAGTCCAAAAGGCATAGCAACATAACAGGTCATGCATGTAGGAGTCATGAATGTTGTATTCTATTGATCAGATGGTTCCATATGAATTTGTTGGAATCCAGATGAAGCATCCATAAAAGTGAGCATCTTATGTCCTTCCGTAGCATCCACCATGGAGTCAATGTGTGGTAAGGGGAAAGGATCCTTGGGACATGCTTTGTTTAAATCAGTAAAATCAACACATACCCTCCACTTTCCATTTTTATTAGAAATGAATACCACATTGGCTAACCATTTTGGATACTTAACCTCCCTAATCATACCTGCCTTAAGGAGTTTTTCAACTTCTTCTTGGATAATGGTGTTTCTCTCAGGTGCAAATTTCCTCTGTTTCTGGTGAATAGGCCTGACAGAAGTATCTATACCCAATTTATGCGTAATAATGTCTTTAGAGATACATATCATGTCGGAATGTTCGAAAGCAAAAGTAGACTTCCTTTGTTTGAGGAAGGATACCAGATCCTCTTCGAAGTTGCTAAGGATACCGGATTCTATATACACCTTGATGTCTGGATCCTCAGGGTCCAAGGATACTTCTTTAAGATCCTTCTCCCTTACTTATAACACTTCTCTAGAATGGTTCTTTGATTGCCATGTGATCATCTGCTTTGCAGCTGGCTTCATGGATGAAGTCTAGCAGTTCCTAGCCTTTACTTGATCGCTATAAATCTGCACCACTCCCCACGGGGTTGAAAGCTTGATACATTGATGGTATGTTGAGGCTACAACTTTCTTTTCGTGAATCCAAGGCCTACCAAGGATAACATTATAGCAGGACAGGTTACCAACATCACAAAATTTTAAGAAAGAGTTAACTCCCTAGATATAGATTGGAAGCTTAATTTCCCTGGAGTATTCTTGGTTTCATGCTGAAACCAACGAGGAGAAATGATCTTTGAGTAATTTCAGTTTCGGGAATGTTCATATTCTTTAGAGCATCAGCCTGAATGATGTTCACAGAGCTCCCGCCATCTACAAGAATCCTGCGAACATAATGGTTAGCAGTAAATAAAGTAATAATCAAACCGTCATGGTGAGGATCCTGGAGGTGCAGTCGATCCTCTTAGTCAAAGTTTATGACCCTTTGGTTAGTTAGAGTTGTCATTTTAATGGGCCTTTCTCCATTCTCCAGTTTGATATCTTTAGCATGTTGTTTTGCTGAAGAGAAGGAAGTTCCACAGATATCTGAACCTCTAGAGATGAAATTGATAATTTGTGCATCCGTTGGTGGTGGAGCATCCTTCTCTGGGACCTCTTCAAGATCCTGGATCCTTGACTTCTTCTTAAACCGATACAATCATCAGTCATGTGGCCAAAGTCTTCGTGATACACACACCACTTGGATTTATCCTTGTAGGATGTTGGCTTTTCATTCTTCTGGGGCCACCTTGCTTTTTCCCCTAGATCTCTCAAGGCACATATCTGTCCAGGAGTATCAACGGAAAGACAATACTCTTATATTCTTGCGAATTCCTCTTCATCCTCATCTTCTTCTACTGCATGGATATTTTGGTTGTTGAAGTTTGAATATGGCTTGGAGTTGTTGTTTCGGTACGAGGATCCTTGTTTCTTATCAGGCTACTCATGTTTTGTTGAGGCACCCGGTCTTTCTTGGATCCTCTCGTCATCTTCTAGTCTGATGAACCTGAGTTCCTTATTCCTGACTTCATCTAAGTTCCTGCATGGAGTCATAACAAGATCATCATAAAAGGGGGAGTCCTTTTGCAAATTCATCATGAACGCCTCAACAACTGTAGTCATATCAATATTTAGGATCTCCAAGGCTTCCGTTCCAAACTTAGTGACAAAATCCCTTGATTCATCACGAAGTTGGACAACACGATATAAATCACTAGTTAATTTTTTGAACTTTCTACTACAAGAAAACTGATTATTGAAAAGATTAACTAGGTGAGAGCAAATCTAGTCAGTGTGGAGGAAGACTTAGCAGCCACTTGAGAGCAAATCCAGTCAGTGTGGACCCAAAACCCCTGCACAAGCATGCTTCCTTGAGTCTTTCTGGAATGGGGTTAATTTCCACTCTTTCTCTATACTGGGTTACGTGTTCCTCCGGGTCAGTTATGCCATCGTAGACCTTCATATTGGGAGTCTGAAAGCGCTTTGGTATCTCAGCATCCCAGATATGTGGAGCAAACTTGGAAATCTTATGACTTCCACCTAAGATTTTCATAATAGGCCTGACCACTCCTGGGACACTAGATATCATGCCCTTCAAATTTTGTAATTCCTTAGCCATAACTTGATTGATACCTGTATTCTGCATAAAACTAAGTTAGTGTCTAAGGATACATTATTATAGCTATTACCTCTTGGTTGACTAAATGATGGTATCTCAGAAGAGTATCCAGGATAGGGCGCGTCAGCTATAACAGTTTGTCCATTGGAAGCAATGGTTTGCATAGGGATAATGTCTCCATCATTCACCTCCGATGCTCTTTGATGTTGATTCCCCTGAGGATCCTTGACTCTTTATGAAGGATCCTTGAGGATGATAGTTGGAGGATCCTTGATGAAACATTCCTAAGGATCCTTGTTGAAGGATGGAGAATCCTGGTTGTAAGATCGAGGATCCTTGAGAAGATGGAACCACGGATCCTAGTTGAAGGATAGAGGATCCTTGTTGAAGGATGGAGGATCCTGGTTGAAAGATGGAGGATCCTGCTTTAAGGATGGATGATCCTGGTTGGAAGGTGGAGGATCCTTGGGCATATGGAGCCATGGATCCTGGTTAAAGGATAGAGGATCCTTGTTGAAGTATGGAGGATCATTGAGCATATTGAGCCAAGGATCCCAGAGTGGTGAAATCCAGCATCCTAGGAACCAAGCGAGTCTGATCCTCTACTAGGCCTTTTAGCTTTCTTGAGATCTTCAATCTCACGTGGATCCTCCTGTTGGTCTTGTTCTGCTGCTCCATGTATGCCCTTAACCTGTGAACACAAAACAGTAACATCATTGTTAGTGGTTACCACAGGGGTAGCAACAGAGGATTTTTCAGCCTTTGAAGACTGCAGTTTGCGTCTTGCTTTCAGTAACGCTTGTCCTTTGCAACCCTACGGGTGAATGAGGCATCGACAAGGAGGCCTTTGATGAGAGAGAAACTGATGATGGCATAGTGGTTGAAGCAGAGGTTTGTTGAGAGACCATTGGTGATGGTATTGGTAGAAAAGGTTGGAGAAATGATGAGAATTCTTCTGGATTAAAACCACCACTTGCCCCACAGTGGGCGCCAAATTGTTTTGGTTAAAAATCAGTTTTAAGGATAATGTAACCAAATCGGTTTTGTGAGGTAGAGTGCTTGGAAAACATTCGTGATTATGCAAACAATATAAGGATGAACACAAGGATTTCTTACGAGGAAAATCCCTTGATCAGGTGATGATCGCCGGCACAAAAACCTCGGGTGATGGAAAATGTCTATCACCACTATATTAATCAAGAAAATTAGGTT
>NW_027497889.1:0-155665 GCF_021521415.1 Bidens hawaiensis
GCCACCTAATAGAAGTTAAAAGGATTTTGGGAGCCCACCAGATATGCCAATCACGTCCATATCGGGGAAAATCTATGCGAAGAAAGTCGAGAACATTTTGGACACCTTTAGATACCATGTTCATCCCCATTGCATCGCCTGTGCTGCCAGTGAATCTGATATACAGATTTTTTCCAGCTATTGAGCATTGAATACTTTGAAGCCTTGCAAATCGGCTCGATCTGGTATAAGAGACAATAATAACCAATCAAGAACGATATCTTTGTAACCAGAGAGTATAGTAGCCCTAACAATAATGGCCACACGTATGAAAACAAACCAAACACGCAACATTAAATTAGAAACACGTGACGCCAAACAATGAAGTAATATAGTATCACATCATATACCATCATTTATTATCTCATGCCAGCAGAAAGAACTTGCATTATTGTCAAACTTATACACATCAAAAGTAGCAACTTTTTATCAATTATCCCACTAGAGGAAGCTCATCACAGTACGCAATGCTGAACCTAAAAGAAAGTTCTAATTCAGTGTAGTTACACCTTGCAGATAAAGCCCTAAACTTAATGAAATTAAAAGGTTTTGCATATTCTAATGATCATAACATAATAATAACAATCTGTCTTTAAGTAAATAAATTCTTTCAAATTTTATGCTTTCAAACAAAATGCAGGCTTTTTATAACAATATTTAGATAAAATCCTATCACATTTCAAGCAACAATTCTTTCTGATAGTGATTGATGAATCATTATCTACCATAAACAGACAATTAACAAAAACCAAATCACAACTAAAAGTAGCAAACCTTACTTATTAAAAACAATACTCAACGCGTCAAAATTAATCCGATCCTCCAAAAAGAACTTCAAATGAGCCGCCCTGGCAGCGGTCCCAAACCGCACAACCGGCGCTCTCGTCATCCCATCCTTCAACAAACCGCAGTCACCCCACCGGAAGCAAAAACAGCTTTACACCCCCTATTCGTACTCGCCACCAAACACCCCTCGGTTGTCGCCATGGGCACCATGTACTCACTCCCATTCAACAACAAAGGCCCAGCAATCCCAACAGGCAGCTGCACATACCGATAGGCATTTCGCAACACTGTCCCAATATCGACTCGTAACCGAACCCTTCCAACGGTAAACCCGCCAACGACTTCCCCGTCTTCCTCTCCACCGCCTCCCGCCGTATCCCCGCCGCTCTCCGACAGTCCCCGAGGTTCGATTCGAGCGAAATACGATGGAATTGCCCCGGGAAATCACCAAATTCACAATCTTTTCGTCCTCTTCCGATTTCATGCTTCTGGGTGTTGCCAATTTGTCAAATTCTTGAAGTTTTAAGCTTGTGGGTATTGCTAATTTGGGATTTAAAGTTGTGGGTATTGCCGATTTGGGGATAATAATGGTGGGTTTGGGTTTGGAATGGCGTACGACGTCGTTTTCGACGATGGGTTGAACGTAATTGATGGCGAAGAACCCTAGAAGGTAAACAAAGGAGGCGATTAAGGAGACAATGGCGGTGAGTTCGGTAAATGTGACGACGTGAAGCGGCGTTGAGGATCTGATCTTTTCGCGCCAACGGTGGAGGAGGAAGTAGGAGACGGAGAAGAAGAGAGTGAAGAATATTCCGTTAGTTAGGTATAACGGAAGCGGCAATGCGTCGGAAACGGAAGGTAATTGATCGGCGGTGATGGGTTTGTTGGGTTTGTTATTATTATTATTATTATTAATACGGTGGTGGTGGTGGGTTATGGAAGGAGGTTTAGGAGGGAGGCGACGGCGGAGATCCATGAAATGGTTGAGAAGAGGCGGCGGTTGATCGGTGGTTTCACGGGTGCGTGACTCAGATGGCTACGTACGGCTGCAATAATAATAATAATATTATTATTATTATTATTATTATGGGTTTGTTTGGTTGGTTTGACTGTGTGAGTTTTCTTACACGTGGCGTTCACCTATTCTTTTTCTTTCTTTTTTAATTTTCGTTGTATTTAAATTTTGATGTGAGGTTTCGTAATGGACAAGTTAGGAGTCGTAAATTTGTCACATGTCGTTGTCCTGTCTCAGTTTCGTCTGTACACGATTAACATAATAAATGTTTCCTTTTTCAGATTTGGTATGCGTAACTATTGTCGTAAGAAACAAATAACATTAGTATGGTACAAGATCATCGGGACGTCTAGCCCATAAATACTCGATCAACTCAGGACGAACTTGTTAGCCTTTGTCGCCCTTGAAACCGTTAATCCAGCTAATAACCGTTATCCTCCCGGCTTCAAATATAAGGTTGTCTTCCTTCCTCAGAAGAGTCGGACGAAGAAAAGGAATTCCATTTGAAGAGGTGGGTCCCAGCAGGGCCCAGTTGGACCCGCAAGACTCACCTTGAAGAGGGACGTCTGCGCAAAGACCAACTGGTTCCGCAGGACCCACCATGCTCAGAGAGATGAAGACCTTACGCGCAGTACGCCAGCTGTTCCCGCAGGAAAAGCCTCCCATTGGTGAAGTATCCCGCCTGTTCCCGCAGCTGCGGATACAAGCCATCAGGGAAGGCTACCCGCACTAATAGCAAGGCTACACGCACAAGGCACTAACTCTCAATAATTCAGTAATGTCACCTGAAGAAGGAATGAGCAAGGCGGGAATACTCCCGCCCAAATGAGTCAGTCCGTACGCTTCTGGAGGATCTTTTGTACTATACATGCCAAGGTATGGACAAAATAGACAAGATCTGACCAAAGCAGCCCATGAACCAATCACAGGGTGACAGCTCACTGACAACAGTACGACGAGGAGCACGCTCTAGTACAAAATGTCACTATCAGCCGCTGCCTACTCACCAACCCTTGTCGTGGCACGTACATAGCCTGCAGTTGGTGAAAAAGGAATAGTACACAGCCGGCCATGTCACTATCAGCCGCTGCCTACCCACCAACCACCAGCATGGCACGTGCGTAGCCCACAGTTGGTAGAAAAGGAATATTATACAGCTGGCTGTACCTGCTTGGAAACCTACCTTCGGCTATAAATACTCCAACACCTTGGAACGGCATCATACACTATCTTATACCATCACATATCTTATCTGCTATAGCTATTTCTCTTAATATACATTTATATTCAGAGCAATCTAGTCTGATTCTCACGCCGGAGGGTGGTCACAAGGAGCCCCCCCCCCCCCCTTCTTAGTGACGAGCTCACGGTGTCTGTTTTGCAGGTCATCAAAAGAATAACCATCTTTGCCGGACCTAACCCTCGTGGGAAACATCTACTTGACCCTAAGATTATCCGTAATCTGCCGGGGTCACTTAGTGTTTCTTCATTGGCGCCATCCGTGCATAAAAGCTAGAACTAATTTTCAGTTTTTTCAAAACCTCTGGAAAGATGGTTAAGGTTACTCCGGTGGCCAAGGCCAACGAGTGACCAAAAAACTCCGGTAACCACAACCCCAGCTACTGGGGGGGAACACCGGCGAGTACACAATTTTTACGAACACTACCCCGGTTACCCAAGCCGGGGCAAGTGCAGTAAAATAATCCTCCCCTGGGATTCACCGATACCCAGTTGGAGAGACAACAGACGAGGCTCCCCCGCCAAACACTTGATCAAGTTAAAGCGTGGCGGAAGCACGTCAGAAGGAATTCCAAGCTGAGTTGGATGAACGCTTGCGTTCACTCCAACAGGCTGACGAATTCGGAAGCACTCGACAATAGCTCAACATGAGTAATGAGTGCGAGTATGATAAAGATTGGGAAGAATCTGACAGTGACGCAAACCCGCGCCATAGGGCGAAAGGGAAGCGTAAACAAGCAGATTTCCACAGAAGAAATTTTGGAGAAACCTTTAAACCAAAAAACGCGGGTGGAAACCCACGTGACTTCTCTAAAACCTTCAGACCAACTGTTGCAAATGCGGGGAACGTCCAAATTTGCAAGGGACATTGCGGAAGCAATTGCCCCGAAAAGTGCCAAACAAATGTCCAACTTAGGCACATATGATGGTATATCTGACCCAGACGATCATTTGAACAGATTCATAGCGGGGGCAACCGTCAGCAATTGGACGGAACCCACGTGGTGTTACATGTTCCAAATGACGCTTGTTGGGGCAGCCAGAGCGTGGTTCGACCGTCTACCGGTCCACCACATCTACGATTGGGCAGACTTCCAGCAAAAGTTCAGCCAACACTTCAGTCAACAAAGAAAGTATACCGAAGAGCAATGGACGATCCTCAACTGCATCCTAGAGGAAGATGAGTCTTTACTAGACTTCATCACGCGCTTCAATTCAAAGAAGCTAAGTCTGGGCACTATTAGCGAAGATCTTGTCCGCACTGCTTTCATCCAGGGCGCGGAAGACCCAGAGCTCATCCGCACCTTAACGGGTAAAGATGGCATGCCATCCACGGGATGCCATCATGACAGCAGCTAAACGCTTCGCGGAAACGGAAAAGCAACTGGGTAGAGATCTTCCCCATAGCACAAACCTCTACACTCAAAAAACAAGAGAAAATAACGTCCTTACCGCCCGACAAAACAAAAAGAGGAAGCTTGATATTTGGCAGTCAAGGGTAAACTTTGACACCTCATCCGGCTCGCACCCTCGGTTAGGCGGAAGGGATAACATGCAGTCGTCGAACCGGAACTCCAGATGGACGCCACTCACCAAAAGCGTCATCGAAATATTTGCCACCGAGAGGCTCCCATGGCCAAAGGCTCCAATAATTCGACAGCGTCACAACGCTGATCAGAGCAAATCCTGTGACTTCCACAGGACAAAAGGCCATACCACGGAGGAACGCGTATCCTTGAAGGACGTCGTCGAAGCATTCGTCAGAAATGGGAAACTCACTCACCTCGTGGTGTAATGGACGCTAAGCAGGCTAATGCGTGTAGAACCCCAGTTGGGGAAAACACGGATGAAACTGCAGCTTCAATGTTGGAGACTACATACTGCGTAAACAACGAGATTCCGAACCAGGTGCATATCGGCTCGAAAGGCTCGATGACACCCCCATCCCAAGAACATGGAAGGGAGCTCAATTACACAGGCTGCATGTAGATCAATTCCAAACTTGTAAAGAAAAGGCCTAGAGCCACTTCTAATGGAAATGATTCTCCTTATCACATTGACGCTGATGGTCTTACATTTATACTTATGATCTGACCACACTGATATGCCGGTATTCACCGCATAATTAAGTGGGGAAGTAAGTCGTTGCGTGTGGAAGGCGGCAAAACACGCATAAACACAAAAAACGGCAAAAATTTCTAAGGAAAAGATAAGGAAAACCTTCACGCATGTCAGTTATAGGTGAAGTTTGGTCATCCCACTAAATGAAAGTGACGGTCCTACCCGCACAACCATGATAGAGGAAACTGAACATTAACCTATTGACAACCGCGCGTCGAAAGGTTAACTTATTCAAAACACTGATATGTCGGTATTCACCACATAAATAAGTGGGGAAGTAAGTCGTTGCGTGTGGAAGGCGGCAAAACTCGCATAAACACAAAACGGCAAAAATTTCTAAGGAAAAGATGAGGAAAACCTTCACGCAGGTCAGTTATAGGTGAAGATTGGTCATCCCACTAAATGAAAGTGACGGTCCTACCCGCACAATCATGATAGAGGAAACTGAACACTAACCTATTGACAACCACGCGTCGAAAGGTTAACTTATCCAAAACACTTTGAAAATTGCTAAGTTAAACTAAAGTATGCACGAGCGAATCATATATTGTTTATGAGGCAAAACAAGTGCCAAATTAAACTATAATATGCATGAGCAAGTCATATAACGTTTATAAAGCAAGTCATTAAGTGAAAGTGACGGTCCTACCCGCACAAACATTTATATTTCATAAAAAATTCAAACATTACAAGAATGACCAGGTATCTACCCGCCTACAGTAATGTAAATCTATCCTAACGGTGGGAAGGGATCTCAAGGTTCAAACTTCAGGACCACTCCCTCCAAACCCACTCGAACCCGCACCATCAGTTGGCTGTGGCGGTTCAAGGAAAGCCTTGAGAATAGTTAGCCCATCATCAGCAGCAGCAATTTCGTTCACCTTCTCCACCACCGGATGCGGGAAGGCAGCATACTGGTTCACTGCTTGGTCGTAAGTAGCTTCAGTGTCCACATCTTAAAGAGGGAAGTTGGAAGGCGGGATGCCCTTCTCAACAAACCCCAGACCAAGCAAGAAACCAGCATTTTCCCCATCCTCATGGGAAGCGTTGAGGGCTGCGCTCATGGCATCGTCATAAGATGTGTTCGTGAAGATCCGATGCACAACCTACAAAAAAAAAATATATGTATCAAAAACTTTTCTAAGTATAAAGAAAAGCGTAAAGATATTATGAAGCAACGCATACCTGCGACAACGCTTCTCGTAGAAGCCATTCCTTGGTGATCAGAGCTTCCTGGAGGGCAGCTTGAGCTTGGTCACGGACGCGTTCGGCTTCATTTTTGTTAAGGTTGGCAAGCAACACTTCCTTAGCAGCAACCTCTTCAACGCCCTTCAGCTTACGCTCAGTGTGGTCAAGCATACCCCTCTGGTACAAGATCTCTTGGATCTTTTTGGCATCTTCTAAAGCCAAAGCATCATGAGCCTGCTGAAGCCTCTCTAGTTTGGCTTTAAGCTCCTCATTCTCAGCGCGCAAAGGCTCAGCAATGGCTTCAGCTCTGGTGGCCCTCTCGGTCGCGTTCCGCGCAGTTTCCTTAGCCAACCTAAGCTGTTCGTTAACAGCTTGGGTAGCCTTGGAACGGGCCTCGAGCCGGGCCTAAACTTCAACCTCGAGGGCCTTGAAGGCCTTTTCCTTCTCCGCAGCAATGGCGGCGAGTCTCCTGTTCTCCTCCCGGATAGCCCGCGCCTGAGCCACTTCCTGGCTACGCGCCGCCTTTAACTTGTCGTTTTCACGACAAAGCAACTCGACGCGCGGCTGCATCCGGGCAAGGAGAATCCGAAGCTCATTCGTCAGCCTACCCTCCTGGTAGCTAGACATGGCTTCCCCCAACGCACCACTTGGGGCTGCGTGACGCGCCCACTCGATGCAGTCCACAGCCGTTCGAAGGGTTGTTCCCCGGCGGATGTTCCACCGTGGAACATACACCTCATTGGAATCCGAAACTGCAAAAACAAAAAGCGGTTAGGAAAAAATGATAAAAAAAATAAGATAATAGGCCAAAATAACCCTACGCACCTGTAGGGTCGACAACAGGCCGGTAGCCGCCAAACCCATCACCCGAACCTAAGGGATATCCATCCAAGAGGTCAGGCAGATGGGAAGGAGGCAGAGATTGGCTAGAAGCCCCAACCCTGAACATACCTGATGAACCGGCCGGGGACGAGGTAGTCGCCGGTGCCGGAGGCACGGTTGAAGCCGCCGCGGTAGAGACCATCGGAGGTGAACTCACAACCGTGGCCGCCGCTGCGGAGGAGCCCGCAGAAAAAATCACCGCCGGCTCAGTGAAGGATGCAGTAAAGATGGCACTGACAGCCAGCGGAGATGACGTCACAATTGGAACAGTTGCCTCAACGGGATGAGCAACTGAACCAACACTGCAAACAGGCGCAGCCGCCTGGGTCATCGCCTCGGGTAGATTGACCAAATCTACCGTCATGGGTCCAGAGATGCTCCTTCCCGCTCCACTCTGGAATGCGGTTGCATCCACGCCTGCATGAAGACAAAATATTAAAAACAATGGCGGAAAGAATTGCGGGTAAGATTAATTTATACTTACGAGTTTTCTTGAGCTTGAAGGTTCTGACAGGCGGGGACGAACCCGATGGAGCCGGCCTCTTCACGCCGGTTACCGTCGTCGTACTGGGCTGCCCGGAGGTGACAGCTGTCTCAACCTCCGGAACAGTGGTCTCACCATCACCAGGGTTCCTCACTGCCTCCTCGCTTTTGGTCTCCGAGTCGGACCGATTTCCCTGATCGGCGGTGGAGGCGACCTTCGCCTTGCCCTTCACGCCGGCAGCTTTCTTCTTCCTCACGAAGAAAGGCCCATCTGCGGATCCCTCATCAGAAGATGATAAAATTAGGGAAACTCCAGCAGAGGTTTAAGCATGAAGAGGGCGAGGGTTAAAGAATCCCTTACCTGGCCGCGTGGCGCTCAAAATCTCGTGGCCCGGCGGGTAGACCTCCACAAACCTATCCGCCGTTTGCTCCAGGATGGGCAACTCGTTCTCATCAAGAGCACGAGTACCCAGCCGAGCGGGACCACCGTTCTCACGCGGTTGCAGAAGAGATTGCAAGTTGTTTCCCTCTGAAAATAAACAGAAAAACAGTTAGAAGAAAAACCCTAAATCAGCAAAAAGAGATGGAGCATACCGTAGGGAATAGAATTCAAACCGTATTCAAGGATGATAGGTACTTGCGGCATCCCAGAACCGGCATCCTTCCATACCCGGCTCATCCCGAGCATCACCATCCCAGACTCCGCAAAGCGGTAAACCGGAGTCTGGATCCGGGAGATCTTGGTAAACCATTCAGTCTCCTGGTAGTTGGAGGCGTGAAGGTTGGGGAGTGCTCTCCCGTTCTTGAACGTCATCGCTGCGGGGACGACGCGAGCGGAGATATAGAAAAACTCCCGCTTCCAAGACCGAAGACTGCGCTCGGTAGCACAGATCTTCAAACCCTTGATCCGAGTGATCAAGGTGTACCAGCCCTGGATGCACCTCCAGGAATAGAAGGTCATCAGGCGGTCGACGCGGGGCTCAACGCCCAGAATGTGGCACACCCATTCAAAGTGGCGAACCTTTGCGATCGCCATCGGGTGCACCTCCGTTAAGTGTACACTGTGTTTCTCCAAAACACGGTACACAAACTTCGTCAATGGGAACATGAGATTCCCATAGATGAAGAATGCAGCATACACCCCTATCTTGCCCTTGGGGGCATCGTACACTGTCTGGTGAGGCTCAGGAAACTCAGGCTCGAAAGGCTCGAGCATGAACTTCTTGACGATGTACTGATAAAGGTCGACGGAAAGAGCACACTGGCACTCGCCAGCAGTACTCTTATCGTCCTTGTCAGACGCGGACATCGGGTTCTCAGGGTATACGTCGGACTCTTCGGCAGTAACCTCAGGATCATGAGTAGAAGACATGTTGAGGTTGGAAAGAAGAACGATTTCAGGAGAATGCTCGACAAAAGTTAGAGTATTCGCCGGATCTCGCTTAGAAGAAGAAGTGAAAGTGTGAGTTGAGATGCATCCTCTTCCCCCTTTATATACCCATCGCAATGAATGCGATGAATTTAATGCGGCGGAGAGGGAAAAGCGCAGACACAATGAGACAACGACACGTGGAAAGCAAGCTGGCAACAGCTGTCGACAGGACGCGTGTGACATCTGCCCTGATCCGACCCGACCCAGGTACCCGTTTCTCTGACCCGATCTCTTTTTTTATGATTTAATATTTATTTATACTTATATTTTACTTTTAATAATAATATATATATATTTTCCTTCCCGCCTCTTTCTCTCTCTTTCTTTCCGCCGTCCCGTCCCTCTCCTTCTCTCTTTCCGCCTTGTTTCCCTCTTTCTTCTAACTCTTTGCTTGTCCTTTGGTTCTTCCCGCCTAAGGATGTCTGCAGCTCCACGCGCCAGACTCCTTACATAGGAAGCCTGCGTGAAGACATCTTGTTCCTGCGATGCGTGAAGAGAACTCTTCTCGCAGCGCGCTAAGAATGCATGTTCTTCCCGCAATGCGCTAAGAATGTATGTTCTTCCCGCGATGCGCTTAGAATTCTTGTTCTTCACGCAGCACGCTAAGGATTTGTGATTCTTCCCGCAGTACGCTAAGGATTGTTGTGCCAGCCTTCGCGCTCGCGCACTTAGCCTTCTCGCGCTAAACCCCTTTTGAGTTTTCTTCTGTTTAATCTAGCCGTTTGCTTTTGTGTTGTCTTATCTTTTGAGCCGTTGACCTAACCCATCTAATGTCTGAATAGTTACTTTCGGCGCAGCATGCGCACCAACCCCATTGGTTGACAGATAAAGTGACTGACATTATCTTTTGAGATCTGCTTTTGCCATGCTTGACCAGTACCTTTATCTGACCTGCCCATGCCTTTTTACTGTTCGCTGTCAGCTTTATCTTGCCCCCTGCAGCTGCCATATCTTTTGATATCTTTACTTTTCAGAACTTTTTACCGTTGATATCTTTTCTTTTGCTTTTTGAGATCTTTTCCCCTTTTCCTAGGGATTGTGTTCCCTAGGGTTTCTCTATAAATAATAACATTATTTTTCCTAACACTACACACACAAAACACTTAATCTCTCCTGTTCTCTTGCTCCTTGCTCTCTCTGCCGTCTTCCTCTCTGCCTCCGTCTTCCTCCCTGTTCTGTCCTGCTTTTCCGGTAATATATATATATTATATAATAATTTACTTATTAATTATGCTAACTTATTATCAAGACTTAAAACAGATCATTAAAACAATAATCTTATTTATAGGTTAACTTGTGCTTGTTTAAAGTTGGTTCTTGCTTTATCTTACACCGCATCGTTTATCAAGTGAGTTATCTCGTATCTAATCCCTTTTTATTTTAAATGCTTTGGGATGTTCATGTGTTCATACAAAACTTAAGTCTTAAACTGTTTATGAACTTTAGTCGCGCAGTATCCCATGTGTTGAGGACGTAGACTTGGCTGTTTATTTGTATGTGTGGATCATTAACCGTATTGACGGTCTATTCCGCAGTTTTCATGGTACCATTAGATGAACACGGGAGAACTATCGTTTATGATTTTCTCTTTTGTTACACTTGCACAGTTAGTCTTGTTTGTGAGCTCAATTGTGAGCACTGGCAGTCTTGTCTCTTAGAGTTGGTCCCGATCAGATTACACCCTTGTTGAAAACCAGACATACACATGTTGCGCGCAGATTTATTGTTATCTATGTATTGTACTAAACTTGATTTCTCACCAACACGCAAGTGTTTGACGTTTATTTTAACACATGTTCAGGTTTGCAGTAGCTGTTTTGGAGCTTGTGGACACGTAGGACGTTTTTACTTTTGGACCTAGAATTAAAATGTATCAAGACTAGTTAATGTTGTTTGAATGTTATAATTTATAATATATTGATTTATGTTTGATTTATGTATTTTATTTTCCCCGCTGCGCGTGCGCGATAAAATGTGTATTAATAAATATTGACACCAATAGTGTCACGAGTAATGAAACAATATGTGGCGCCCCGATGTATAATCCGCCTTTGGTCGGGGTGTTACAGATTGGTATCAGAGCTCGTTGACTTTAGGATAGGTGGTTAGACGTAACGGCCTAGAATACCTAAGAGTCCCTTCTCGCGCATGAGAGAAATCTCATGTTTGCGCGCTTATTGTTAATTACTCGTTATTTATGAATATGCTCGCACCTGCGCAGTATATGATTTTATGTTTTATTTCGCGATGTTTCGATTTTTGTTGAATTTCGATTTTATTGATTTTTCTTACATATTCGTTTGTTGGGTTTGAAAATCCGAAAAGTCATGGTGATACATGAATAGTTGATTTTCAATTTCCATTTACGATTATGTTCTGAGGTTGGAGACTTGAAAAGTCATGGTGATACATGAATTGTCAACCTCCAATACTCATTTTCTTGTATGTTTTATATTGAAGATTGAAAAGTCATGGTGATACATGAATCGTCAATCTCCAATACTCGTTTACTAGTCATTTTAAATTGGGAATTCGGAAAGTCATGGTGATACATGAATTGCCGATTCTTGATTCGAATTTGTTACCTTTATTAAAGTCTGCATTTAGGATCATTTATTTTACTTTAACTTTTGATAGTATCTAACTCTGCGAAACCAAGCTTTGTAAGATTAAAACTTTGCGCTAAAACCAAGATATTAACTAAAATTAAAATTTTTATAGAATGCCTCCGCTATCTCGCCGATTTCAGAGAAGAGAAGCCTCGCGCATGCGTAGACAGCAACGTTCCCAGGAAATGGCCGCCGCAATAGCCCAAGCTTTGAGCCAAAACAATACCAATACTTCGAGTTATAACATTAAGTCCTTTAACGCGGGTAACCCTCCAAAGTTCACAGGTCTTGAAGGAGCCACCGTGATGCTCCAGTGGCTCGAGAAGATAGAAAACACTTTCCTCCACACCCAATGCCCCTCAGACAGACGAACCCTATATGCTTCCAGTGTCCTGGAATCCAGAGCGCTTACATGGTGGAATGGAGTAACTCATGCGCGTGGCGCAGAAGCTGCTTCTAGCATGACATGGGAGGAATTCAAGGAAATTCTTACGCGAGAATTCTGCCCTCCCAACGAAATTAAGCGCCTGGAGGAAGAATTCTGGAACTTGAAGCAATACAGCGGTGAAGCGCGCGAGTACGCGACGCGCTTCCACGAGCTAAGCTTACTGGTCCCTCACCTTGTTACCCCTTCACGCCGAGCCATAGAGAAATTCCTTGGGGGTCTCCCCATGGAAATTCAAGATTCTGTATGGGCCAGAAACCCAGTTACCCTCTCTGACGCCATCGAATTGGCCGCTGTGCTCAGCGACAACCATGTCAGAGCAGGAACCCTGTTCCTGCGGGGAACTGAGAAGACCAAAGCCACCAAAACTGTCCCTGAACCAACAGAAACCAAACCAGAACCCTCAAACCGTAACAACCTCAAGCGCAGGCGCAAGGCCTATGCGCTTACCAACCCGCCCATTGTCCAGCAACCCGCATACCAACCCCCAGTTTACGCGCCTAACCCTCTGTCAGCTTACCCAACTCCCCCTGTAGTTCACAACTATGCCCTAACCAATCCAGCACTCCCTGCCCCGCCTCCTAAGAAACCTTACACAGGAAACCATCCCTTTTGCCCAACCTGTAGATTTCACCACCCAACCCAAACCCCGTGTCGACTTTGTAACCGATGTGGCCGTACTGGTCACACTGCTGAAAACTGTAGAGTCCTTCCCGCCAATCCAATTGCGCCAACACCACCAGTCTACCCGCAGAACCCACAATCAATCTACCAAAACCCACGACCCAGATCGTGCTTTAACTGCGGTGATCCCAGTCATTTCCGGAACGCGTGCCCGAGACTGCAAGTGCAAATCACACAAGCGAATCCGGTGAACCAGATTTCGAACCAAGTGACGCGTGGACGAGCTTTTAACATAACCGCGCACCAAGCGCAAGCGAATAATGACGTAGTTAATGGTACATTTTTGCTTAACGGATTTTATGCTTCTGTACTTTTTGATACTGGCGCCGATCGAAGCTTTATCTCTCGCGCCTTCGAGCAGAAGCTTGCGCGACCGCGCAACGATTTAAAAGAAGATTTTTCAGTTGAATTGGCTAATGGTGAAATTATTTTAATTAACTCAGTAATTAAGGATTGTACGCTTAACCTTAACGAAAACGATTTTCTGATCGACCTCATCCCTATGCCTCTTGGAAGCTTTGATGTTATCATTGGTATGGACTGGCTCTCGAAGAATCGCGCCGAAGTTATTTGCGCCAAGAAATTGATTCGCATACCTCGAGAATATGGTGATCTTCATATTTACGGCGAAAAACCCTCCAGTGGTCTTAAACTTATGTCTTGCGCCGAAGCCCAAAGACTCATGCGGAAGAAGTGTATTGCATTTCTAGCCCATGTGGTTAAACCCGATGAAGGAAAGAAGCTTCGCGATATCCCTGTTGTGCGTGATTTCCCTGAAGTTTTTCCTGATGATCTTCCTGGTATCCCTCCCGCTCGTGAAGTCGAGTTCCGTATTGATCTTGTCCCTGGCGCTTCCCCCGTGGCTAAATCTCCTTATCGTCTTGCACCCGCTGAGATGCAAGAATTGGCAAGCCAACTTCAAGAGTTGACTGCTAAAGGATTCATTCGCCCTAGCTCTTCGCCCTGGGGTGCTCCGGTGTTGTTCGTTAAAAAGAAAGATGGATCGTTTCGCATGTGTATTGATTACCGCGAGTTGAACAAACTCACCATTAAAAACCGGTATCCCTTACCGCGTATTGACGACCTCTTTGATCAACTCCAAGGTGCCTCTTGTTTCTCGAAGATTGATCTCCGCTCTGGCTATCACCAGTTGCGCATCCGCGATGAAGATGTTCCGAAGACTGCTTTTCGAACTCGTTATGGCCATTTTGAATTCTTGGTCATGTCCTTCGGTCTAACCAACGCACCCGCCGTTTTCATGGATCTAATGAATCGGGTGTGTAGGCCTTTCTTGGATAAATTCGTGATCGTGTTTATCGATGATGTTCTGGTGTATTCTAAGACCAAGGCCGAGCATGAGCAACATCTTCGGTTAGTGTTGCAGAAGCTTCGAACCGAGCAGCTCTATGCTAAGCTTTCCAAGTGTGAATTCTGGTCTGATGAAGTACAGTTTCTTGGTCATGTTGTAAACAAGATGGGTATTCATGTCGACCCATCCAAGATTGAAGCAATCAAGAACTGGATTACGCCATCCTCTCCTTCTGAGATCCGTTCCTTTCTAGGCTTAGCTGGTTATTACCGGCGCTTTATTTCGAACTTTTCACAGATCGCTTTGCCTTTAACAGCTCTGACGCACAAAGGTAAACCGTATATTTGGGGCTCGAAGCAAGAAGAAGCCTTTCTAACGCTCAAGCGTTTGTTGTGTGAAGCTCCTGTTCTTGCGCTACCTGAGGGTAATGATGATTTTGTCGTGTATTGCGATGCATCCAACCAAGGTCTCGGTTGTGTTCTTATGCAACGAGGCAAGGTTATCGCTTACGCATCGAGGCAACTCAAGGTTCACGAGAAGAATTATACAACTCACGACCTCGAACTTGGTGCAGTTGTTTTTGCCTTGAAGATCTGGAGACACTACCTTTATGGTACTAAGTGTATCCTCTACACTGACCATAAAAGCCTTCAGCATATCTTTGATCAAAAGGAACTTAACATGAGACAACGCCGATGGAGCGAACTCATCAGCGATTACGATTGTGAGATCCGGTATCATCCTGGTAAGGCTAATGTGGTAGCCGATGCGCTCAGCCGAAAACCCTGCCAACTTAACTGTATCTTGCCGCGCACCCAGCTTCACTTCGCGCCGATTCAAAGCAACCTTGAATCGCGTATTCGTGACGCGCAGCGCGCATCCATCAGTAATGGTAGCCTTCGCGCCGAGTTAGCGTGTGGCGCGGAAGCACTCTTTGTCCCTAATCTGAGTGGAATTCTCTGCTATCTCAATCGCATCTGGATTCCCTTTGATGAGAATCTTCGCGCTGATATCCTGAGTGAAGCGCACAAATCTCGGTATTCTATTCATCCTGGCGCTGATAAGATGTACAAGGATTTGCGCATTACTTATTGGTGGCCCGGTATGAAGAAGGATATTGCTGTGTTCGTAGCTAAATGTCTGACTTGTTCTAAAGTAAAAGCTGAACACCAACGCCCATCTGGTTTGCTCGAACAACCAGAAATTCCTACGTGGAAATGGGAATGTGTAGCGATGGACTTTATTACCAAGTTACCTTTGACAGCAAGCAAGCATGATAGCATTTGGGTAATAGTGGATCGATTGACTAAGTCTGCTCACTTCCTGCCCATTCGTGAAAACTACCGTGTTGAGCAGCTCGCGCAGCTTTATGTCAAGGATATTGTCTGCCGCCATGGTACTCCTTTGAGCATCATATCCGATCGCGATGGCCGTTTTATATCTCGCTTTTGGAAATCTCTCCAATCTGCGCTAGGAACTCGCTTGGACATGAGTACGGCATATCATCCTCAGACTGACGGTCAGTCTGAGCGAACTATTCAAACCCTTGAGGATATGCTCCGATCTTGTGTTCTTGATTTTGGAGGTAATTGGGATTCGCACCTGCCTTTGATCGAGTTCTCTTATAATAACAGCTATCATTCCAGTATTGGTATGGCCCCATTTGAAGCACTTTACGGTCGTAAGTGCCGCTCCCCGATCTGTTGGAGCGAAGTGGGTGAAACTCAAATCACAGGACCCGAACTTGTTCAAGAGACAACCGATAAAATCGCCAAGATCCGTGATCATCTGCTGACTGCCCGAAGCCGACAGAAGAGTTACGCAGATCGTAGGCGAAAGCCTCTCGAATTTCAAGTTGGTGATCTTGTTCTCCTCAAGGTGTCGCCTTGGAAAGGTGTTGTCCGCTTTGGGAAGAAGGGTAAGCTTGCTCCTCGTTATGTTGGTCCATTCAAGATTCTCGCGCGTGTGGGAAAAGTTGCCTACAGACTTGACCTGCCGCCCGCGCTCAGTAATGTGCATCCAACGTTCCATGTATCCAATCTCAAGAAGTGTTTAGCTGACGAGAACCTTCACATTCCACTTGATGAAGTTCAAATTGATGAATCTATGCATTTCGTTGAGAAGCCTGTTGAGATTATGGATCGCGAGGTTAAGCAAACCAAGCGCAGTCGTATCCCTATCGTGAAAGTTCGCTGGGAGTCCAAGCGCGGAGCCGAGTTTACATGGGAAAGGGAAGATCAAATGAAGATCAAGTACCCGCACCTGTTCTCTGCGCAACCTACTTCGAGATAAATTTCGGGACGAAATTTCTTAAAGTAGGGGAGACTGTGACATCTGCCCTGATCCGACCCGACCCAGGTACCCGTTTCTCTGACCCGATCTCTTTTTTTATGATTTAATATTTATTTATACTTATATTTTACTTTTAATAATAATATATATATATTTTCCTTCCCGCCTCTTTCTCTCTCTTTCTTTCCGCCGTCCCGTCCCTCTCCTTCTCTCTTTCCGCCTTGTTTCCCTCTTTCTTCTAACTCTTTGCTTGTCCTTTGGTTCTTCCCGCCTAAGGATGTCTGCAGCTCCACGCGCCAGACTCCTTACATAGGAAGCCTGCGTGAAGACATCTTGTTCCTGCGATGCGTGAAGAGAACTCTTCTCGCAGCGCGCTAAGAATGCATGTTCTTCCCGCGATGCGCTTAGAATTCTTGTTCTTCACGCAGCACGCTAAGGATTTGTGATTCTTCCCGCAGTACGCTAAGGATTGTTGTGCCAGCCTTCGCGCTCGCGCACTTAGCCTTCTCGCGCTAAACCCCTTTTGAGTTTTCTTCTGTTTAATCTAGCCGTTTGCTTTTGTGTTGTCTTATCTTTTGAGCCGTTGACCTAACCCATCTAATGTCTGAATAGTTACTTTCGGCGCAGCATGCGCACCAACCCCATTGGTTGACAGATAAAGTGACTGACATTATCTTTTGAGATCTGCTTTTGCCATGCTTGACCAGTACCTTTATCTGACCTGCCCATGCCTTTTTACTGTTCGCTGTCAGCTTTATCTTGCCCCCTGCAGCTGCCATATCTTTTGATATCTTTACTTTTCAGAACTTTTTACCGTTGATATCTTTTCTTTTGCTTTTTGAGATCTTTTCCCCTTTTCCTAGGGATTGTGTTCCCTAGGGTTTCTCTATAAATAATAACATTATTTTTCCTAACACTACACACACAAAACACTTAATCTCTCCTGTTCTCTTGCTCCTTGCTCTCTCTGCCGTCTTCCTCTCTGCCTCCGTCTTCCTCCCTGTTCTGTCCTGCTTTTCCGGTAATATATATATATTATATAATAATTTACTTATTAATTATGCTAACTTATTATCAAGACTTAAAACAGATCATTAAAACAATAATCTTATTTATAGGTTAACTTGTGCTTGTTTAAAGTTGGTTCTTGCTTTATCTTACACCGCATCGTTTATCAAGTGAGTTATCTCGTATCTAATCCCTTTTTATTTTAAATGCTTTGGGATGTTCATGTGTTCATACAAAACTTAAGTCTTAAACTGTTTATGAACTTTAGTCGCGCAGTATCCCATGTGTTGAGGACGTAGACTTGGCTGTTTATTTGTATGTGTGGATCATTAACCGTATTGACGGTCTATTCCGCAGTTTTCATGGTACCATTAGATGAACACGGGAGAACTATCGTTTATGATTTTCTCTTTTGTTACACTTGCACAGTTAGTCTTGTTTGTGAGCTCAATTGTGAGCACTGGCAGTCTTGTCTCTTAGAGTTGGTCCCGATCAGATTACACCCTTGTTGAAAACCAGACATACACATGTTGCGCGCAGATTTATTGTTATCTATGTATTGTACTAAACTTGATTTCTCACCAACACGCAAGTGTTTGACGTTTATTTTAACACATGTTCAGGTTTGCAGTAGCTGTTTTGGAGCTTGTGGACACGTAGGACGTTTTTACTTTTGGACCTAGAATTAAAATGTATCAAGACTAGTTAATGTTGTTTGAATGTTATAATTTATAATATATTGATTTATGTTTGATTTATGTATTTTATTTTCCCCGCTGCGCGTGCGCGATAAAATGTGTATTAATAAATATTGACACCAATAGTGTCACGAGTAATGAAACAATATGTGGCGCCCCGATGTATAATCCGCCTTTGGTCGGGGTGTTACAACGCGTGCCGTAAAATTCGCGCCCACGCGCCCGAAAACTCGCGCCCACGCGCCTGAAAAAGCGTCTGGAATGACCATATACTGTCACGTCGCCATAACTTCCTGCACGTCCTGAAACTGTCAGAAGAAACCGTCGGACGACGCTAACGTCCCTTCAACAGTTTGGACTGTTCTTATCCTTTCACCAACTCTTCGAATTTCAAAAAGATTCAAAGATTCAAAAATAAGAGGGAATATACCCCCTTACCTTGGTAACCAAGAAACCGTAAGACAAGTGCGGGTACAGTGTCAAGGCGAAACCCTTCACATACTTAGCACCTGTAGGGAATTGAAGCCAAGAATACCTTGGTAACCAACAAACCGTAAGACAAGTGCGGGTACAGTGTCAAGGCGAAACCCTTCACATACTTAGCACTTGCAGGGAATTGAAGCCAAGAATACATTGGTAACCAACAAACTGTAAGACAAGTGCGGGTACAGTGTCAAGGCGAAACCCTTCACATACTTAGCACCTGCAGGGAATTGAAGCCAAGAATACCTTGGAAATCAAGAAACTATAAGACGAGTGCGGGTACAGTGTCAAGGCGAAACCCTTCACATACTTAGCACTTGCAGGGAATTGAAACCAAGAAGGATCTTCTGGGCCATGCTTGTGGAAAGGGAAATAACATCCCCGCATAGCGGGAACGTTGAGAACTAGATTGTTTGAAGCTCCAAGATGGAATTGGTTGTTTAACATAATTGATCACTATGTCTAAAACTACCAAAACCTCGTGGAGAATCTACACAAGTGAAACTCAACGCTCCTGACTTGCGAGGAGGTTACACACCTACCCGCATCATACCCAAAGATCAAGCAGAAAAGTCGGGAATTTCTGCACGTGACATTAGGAAAACCGCGGGAAGAATCCCCACGAAAAACCTTAAAACTAAAAACCCTTTTCAAAACCCTTTGCTTAAGTCCAAAAGTTCACCTCACTTATTAACAATTCATGAGAAGAACATTGGACTGGGGGGACTTGAAGAGGTAGGTCCCAGCAGGGCCCAGTTGGACCCGCAAGACTCACCTTGAAGAGGGACGTCTGCGCAAAGACCAACTGGTTCCGCAGGACCCACCATGCTCAGAGAGATGAAGACCTTACGCGCAGTACGCCAGCTGTTCCCGCAGGAAAAGCCTCTCAATGGTGAAGTACCCCGCCTGTTCCCGCAGCTGCGGATACAAGCCATCAGGGAAGGCTACCCGCACTAATAGCAAGGCTACACGCACAAGGCACTAACTCTCAATAATTCAGTAATGTCACCTGAAGAAGGAATGAGCAAGGCGGGAATACTCCCGCCCAAATGAGTCAGTCCGTACGCTTCTGGAGGATCTTTTGTACTATACATGCCAAGGTATGGACAAAATAGACAAGATCTGACCAAAGCAGCCCATGAACCAATCACAGGGTGACAGCTCACTGACAACAGTACGACGAGGAGCACGCTCTAGTACAAAATGTCACTATCAGCCGCTGCCTACTCACCAACCCTTGTCGTGGCACGTACATAGCCTGCAGTTAGTGAAAAAGGAATAGTACACAGCCGGCCATGTCACTATCAGCCGCTGCCTACCCACCAACCACCAGCATGGCACGTGCGTAGCCCACAGTTGGTAGAAAAGGAATATTATACAGCTGGCTGTACCTGCTTGGAAACCTACCTTCGGCTATAAATACTCCAACACCTTGGAACGGTATCATACACTATCTTATACCATCACATATCTTATCTGCTCTAGCTATTTCTCTTAATATACATTTATATTCAGAGCAATCTAGTCTGATTCTCACGCCGGAGGGTGGTCACAAGGAGGTCCCCCCCTTCTCAGTGACGAGCTCACGGTGTCTGTTTTGCAGGTCATCAGAAGAATAACCATCTTTGCCGGACCTAACCCTCGTGGGAAACATCTACTTGACCCTAGATTATCCGTAATATGCCGGGGTCACTTAGTGTTTCTTCACCATTATATTTTTGGTTTATAATTGGGTGTATTGGAGAAAAATGAGTAGAATGTGTGAGTTTTTTTTTTTTTTGAAAATTTTTTTGGTATGTGGAAGTATTTATGGCTTTTGGTTAATACAGAAAGTTAGATTTTTTTTTTAATTACCCGACGGTCAAATGCATGCCCTCCAAAAATACTCATTCAAACACCACTTCAGCTCGAGCGAGCCGACTCGTGGTATGCGCGGCCTACGTGGCCCACGCCACTCGCTGAAGATGGCTGCTCGCTTGCCACACCATCTAGCTTAAGAGAAAAAGAAAATGATATAAGATAGAATGTTTATGAGAATGGTTTAAGTAAATGACTAAATGAGTATGTATGTTTTGGATGATTGGGTTGGGTATTATTAAAGACCATATATATGGATTTTAGGACTAATCACATACATGGTACCTTTCATGCAGGGCTGTATGTAGGGAGAGTAAAATCAAGTTAGAACTTTAGGCTTTTATTTAGTGTGAGTTTCCAATTTAAAACAAAAAAACATACTAATTGATGTAAATTATACCAAGGTTAGACTAAAAACATACTAAATGATAAAAATTACCCTTGTTATTTGAAAAGACAAACATACTCGTAATTAGTTTTTTTTTCAACAGTAAAATTCAAAAAAACGTCGATTTCTTGTTTTGTTTTAGGCCCACCAAAAGGGTTGAGCCGGCTCTTCTTTCGTGAATAGTGGTTTTGTTTCCTGTTCTGAGTGTATGTCGAGTTCGATTTCATTTGTAGTGAGGTTTGTGGATTCGTTGAAAGCAACCAATGGTTTATAACCTTTTAGTTTAGAGTAGTCGGTGTTTAAAATCGGCTAGTAAATGAGTTATGTGTTTTTTCTATCGGGGTAAAATGCATAACAAGTGAACATGTAAAGTATTTTTATTGCTTAACTGCTAGTTTTTAATGGAAGAATGTTAAGGTTGTTGGTATGTGATTTGAAGATTACGGACGCAAGTTGTGAAAACAGTCTCTTGCATAAATGCAAGGTAAGTGACCCAATCCCACGCATTTGAGAGCCTTGAGTATAACAGGTTTGATCTTTTAATGCTAATTTTAAACGAGTTATTCAACTTATATTATTAGCCATCCCTAGTGTTTACTATACATGTCGAGTAGTTCAACAGGTACCAGTTTGACCTGAACTAGCAAGTTAATTACTTCTCTAGAAATTCAAGTCTTCCAGAAAGTGTCATCTTTGACGCTAAACGATAAAAATAGAAGTCTTCCAGAAAGTGTCATCTTTGACGCTAAACGATAAAAATAGGTTCGGCAATCATTTTCAAATGGTTTTTTTTTCTAAATGTGGACCCTATAATCAATATTCGAAACCATACAAAGACCGACTAGAACAGGTACGACATTCATTTTTTTGAGAAATTTGTGAATTTAAGATGTGCCATTGTAAAAATATTATTAAAAAATACAAGCATAAAAGTAAACGTGTGACGGCATGTGTTTTCCTGTTTTCCAACGACCTATATATATTAGTTTTTGGTGCATTCTCCATTGTGAAATAGTAAACTGCTAGTAGAAAAATCAATTAATCACATTACATTACAAATAACATAACATGGAACAAAATGCTATGAATTGGTTGATAAATAATAAACAAGCAAAGGAGAGCTCAAGTTTGAAAATTACTCATGACCCGATTTCGAGTTACAGAAATAGAGCTCAAAAAGAGTTGACCTTGAGCTTGACAACTACTCACGAGCTAAGCTCGATCTATAGAAAAATAAGTCAACGAGTCGAGCTTGAGCTAGAAAAGGACTCACAAGCTAAGCTCAAGCTATAGACATAGAGCTCCAAATAAGCCGAGCTTGAACTTTTGTAAGTTAAATGAGACGAGCATGCATGAGTGAGATTGAAATAATGTACGAGAGAGAGAAGGAACGCATAGGACTTGCTTTAAGATTATGGGTTTGGTTTGTGTTGAATTATGAGAGAACCGATATGGGTTACGGTAAGTGACGAACCATCACCAATTACAAGCTCTTTGGTGCCATCGTGTGGACATGTGGTGATGTCTTTGAAACCTGCACATTATGAGTAAACGGCGGTACAACCGCGTTAGGAAACATCTTTTTGAAATTGTTGCAGTTGGCAATCGTGATGCCATTGATGTGACACCTTTGGCATTGGCTAAGGAACGGTTGGCTTTTACTTGTTGCGGTTATGGTGGATAGAGTCGGTGTTAAGGAGGTGAGTAATTGTTTGTGGAATGTGTAGTGTTCATGGTGAGAGGTTGTGGAGAATTTTATGGACTGGCATGGTGAAGAGAAGAAGAAGGAGGCAGTATGTGGTTTAGAGAAAGAAAAGTAACATGGCTCAACGATACCATATAACAGAATGTGATATTTCGATTGGATTTATTTTCTTCCATTTCATGTTCACATGTTAATATAGACCAATGCTTAATCTAAGGGAAAACAAATATACAGTTACAATCTAACTATCTATATAATTGTTTACCATGAAATCCTACGTGTCGTTCTCACGTCACTCCTCACCCCCTCTAGAGCCACCAGATTGCTTGAGTTATGCTGGTTTTAGTTTACACGGGTCATAACACCTCAAAAATCTAATTCCCGACCACCTCTCAACCTCACGGGTTTTCTCCACGAACCTCTTCTGACATCTGATTTTGGTAAATCGACGGAGTGTTGGTGCTGTGGTGGTCGAATCCTAACCTCCGTGGGGTTAGTTAATTGTGAAGAAACGATCGTATATTTGCCCTTCGATTATAAACCAATCAGAACAACAACTATCTAATTCCATTCAAAGTATGTTGTTGATTAATCAGACGAATGTTAAGAGTTATCGATTTTACAGTTACAATCGATTTTAATTTGTTATTAGTTGAAACCCTAAATTATAAGCCACAAATTCATATACTGAAACCCTAAATCAGTTGAATCTTCTAAGTTTAGTTTGTAATTTGGTATTGTGTATTATTACTATGAGGGGATAAGTTAATAAGTTAGAAAGTTGTAACTTATTAACTTATGAAATAAGTTATAAGGAGATAAAATAAGGAATCCCAAACACCCCCTAAACAACTCTTATTTGACAAACACTAAACTCTCTAAGTAATTGAAACCCCCGATACTCATGGGTTGATCGGGTCAGTCTCTAGAGGATACGGCCCATTCACCAACCCAATCCACCAAAATGGGTGCCCCCAACCCCAATTGACTGATGGTGAGGCCCATCTGAGTGTAAGGCGATCTACTCGAGTGTCAGTTTTACTGAGAATACTTCAAGACGATTATGTCTTGCTCTCAATTGATAATTACGAGATGCTTTCATTGGCACCTAATGGAGAGCCAGTGAGTTATCATGAAGCAAAGTCAAATAAAGAATGCATATGGCTATCAATGCAGAAATCGAGTCGATTAACAAATTATGACGTAGAATTTGGTCGATATTCCTAGGGGTGTGAAACCTATTGGGCTAAAATGGGTTTTTAAAATCAAACGGGGTATAGATGATTCAATATAAAAGTACAAAGCTCGGGTGGTTGAGAAGGGCTACGTGCAGCAAACCAAGATATACTTTTGATGATGTTTTTGCTCTATTGGCCTAGATCAAGACTGTCCGAATCTTATTTGCTTTAGGCACGTCAAAAGGGTGCGAAATACACCATCTTGACGCTACAACAACGCTCTTGCACGGCGAACTTACACTGCATTCTCGGGTTTAAAATACAAGTAAAAGAAATGATAAGATTGGATAGGGGAAGAAAGGAAAAGAAATTATATATTTAAAAGACATTCTCGAGTTAAAATAAAAGAAAAGAAAAGAAAGTGTTAATTACATTCTTGAGTTAGATAGGAAGGAAAAGATAGGGAAAAAATGTGGCTTTACAATCATGTCCTTATTATTGAGTTAGATAGAAAGAAAAAGATAGGGTAAATTAATAATATTGTACATAACTATACACTTTCTTTCAGAATCAGGTCATATTTGGTTGGAAAGTTTTGGAGGAAAAAAACCCTAACTCTTCTTTCCATTCTCTTTCTTTTCTTTTAAAGAAAAAACTCAAGAATGAAAAAAGAAAATTTTCTTATCTTTTTTTTACAAACCCTTAAATAAAAAACTCAAGAATGTAGTGTTAAAGAAGCCATTTTCATTTCACAACCCCGGGAATATGAAAAGAAAGGCAAGTAGGCGAAAGTTACAAGCTGTCAAAGGCCTCATGAGCATTAAGGCAGGCTCCCTGAGCCTAGAACACAAATCCTCGACCAAATTCTAAAAGATCTAAAACCTCAAAGATGTTCCCAGGAACAATAAGGTTACCGAAAGACAAACGGGAAACACCTTTTTATTGTATCCGCATATGTGGATGATTTATTGGTAATAGGTACAAGCTCGAGTATTATTTCTTCTCAAGATGGGTTATGTCGACCAAGTTTGAGATGTCAGATCTCTGGAAGTTAACCTAATATCTCTCCTTGTAGAGGAAGTAGGGGTCAACGAGAGGATGGGACATCAATTGCACAAGAAGTGTAAGGAAAACAATGATTTAAACTTTAATAAACCTTAATGTTTTGATAATGACTTAATTAAGACATTGTGACATAAAAGAGTATTAGCTCATCATTAATTCTATATGTCACACACATGTCACTTCACACTTGATTGATCATCATTAGTCACAATTAAGCAACAAAGTACGTAATTAGTACAAGACACTCAAGATCAAAGTTAGAGAAATTAACAACTCCAAATCTACAAAGTGTTATATGAAGATCTCTATATCAACATGAGGATGAAGAAATCACTAGACCAATCCAATAAAGATTAATTAACAACTTAGTCAAGTTAGGTTGTTTGTTTTATAAACTTACAAAAAATTTATAAAATAATTTAAACAAAATTATTTACATATATTATATTTTACATATATTATATAAAAGACAAATTCTACCATGATTGGTGGTGGGTGGTTTATTATTATTATTATGGTAGTGGTGGTGGTCGTGGTGTGTAGGGATGAGATTGGTACCGTACCGGTACCGACTGGTCCCGGTCTCGAAAATCGCAAATTTTTTGTACCGGTACGAGTACCGAAATCTTCAGTTCGGTACCGGTACCAATGGTAAAAAATTCAGGAAATACCGGTACCCGTCCCGGTCCCGCTACCAAAACTCAAAACTTTGGCACCGATTTTGTACAAACAGTACCAAATCGATACCGATTTCGGTACCAGTACCGGTACCAACCGGTATCAACCGGTACCAGTACCGAATCTGCCTATCCCTAGTGGTGTGTTATAGAGGGAGGTTTAGGAGGGAGGCGACGGCAGAGATCCATGAAATGGTGGTGGCCAGGAATTAAATAACGAGCTCCAAATTGACATTGACTTTAAAGTCACTCGCCGATGACATAAGACATAAAGATGCATGCAGTCTTCGTGGCCGAATGCTTTGGTGGATGCAAAGTTCTTGATCCCATGAGTTTATTGTTTTACAATTTACTCGCCACTACTAATTTAGTGACAAATGGCCAATTATGATTGGCAAAACAATTTGCTTGCTTTGACTGATAAATTACTCGATCTGACCATTTAGTTGTGGACATTTTTGAGATTTTTTGGAAAGTGGAGACAATAATTGAAACTCTTTTTATTAAATGTGTTATAATACTTCCACTAAATCATAACAAGATTAACATTAATATAGAAAATAATTAGAAAGAGAGTAAAGAAATTTTTATTGCAGGGATGATTTTTTACTCCTTACACACATGCATATTTATAATACTACAATGCAGACATGTACGTATAGTTGGTTTGAAATATGTGTGCATCCACATGCCTTTTACTTGCAAGACTATCCAAAATAATTCATTGAATCATAACACTCCCCCTTGGATGACACTTTTCAAACTTCGGGGTTTTGAAGTACTGCCTCATTAAAAACCTTGCTAAAGGAAAACCCAATGGGAAAAAACTTTAGCTAAGGGAAAAAGAGTGCAGTATATAGCTCCCCCTTAAATTGCAGGTCGTTACATTGTTCGTACATGGCGCATGCCAATATCATGAACATGTTTCCTGAATGTTGCTGTGGGAAGTGCTTTTGTGAAAAGATCAGCTGAGTTGTTGCTGGACTGGACATATCTCATTTCAACCTGATTGTCTTTAATAAGGTCTCGAGTATACTCAAAGTATCTTGGTGGTATATGCTTTGTTCTGTCACTTTTGATATATCCTTCCTTCATTTGCGAGACACAAGCTGCATTATCTTCATAGATAGGAGTTGGAATTCGATCTTTCTCTAGTCCACAAGAAATCAATATGTGTCGTGACATAGATCTTAACCATACACATTCTCTTGAAGCTTCATGCAATGCAATGACTTCAGCATGATTTGAAGATGTTGCAATGAGTGTTTGTTTCTGAGAACGCCATGAAATCGCAGTTCCTCAATTCTTAAATACATATCCAGTTTGAGATTTTGCTTTATGGGGATCAGATAAATAACCTACATCTGCATAACCAACTAACCCTTCTTTTGAATCGTTAGGATAAAATAAACCTAAATCAACAGTTCCTTTTAAATACCGAAAAATATGTTTAATGCCATTCCAATGTCTTTTAGTAGGGGATGAACTGAATCTTGCCAATAAATTAACTGCAAAAGAAATGTCATGTCTTGTACAGTTAGTAAGACACATAAGTGCTCCAATTGCACTGAGGTATGGTACTTCGGGACCAAGAATCTCTTCATTATCTTCGCAAGGACGAAATGGATCATTGTCAACATTGAGTGATCTAACAACCATCGGTGTGCTTAAAGGATTTGCTTTGTCCATATTGAAACGTTTTAAGAGTTTCTCAGTATAAGTTGACTGATGCACAAGTATCCCATTATGCATATACTCAATTTGTAAACCAAGACAATATTTGGTTTTTCCAAGATCTTTCATTTCGAATTCTTTCTTTAAAAGAGCAATTGCTTCATTAATTTCTTTTTGTGTTCCAATTAAATTTAGATCATCAACATACACAGCTATGATCACATATCCTGATGTTGTCTTCTTGATGAAGACACATGGACAAATAAGATTATTTGTGTATCCTTTGCTTATCAAATAATCACTCAAACGATTGTACCACATCCTTCCAGATTGTTTCAGTCCATACAAGGATCTTTGTAATTTGATGGAATACATTTCCTTAGGCTTTGAGCTTATTGCATCGGGGAGTTTAAATCCTTCGGGAATTTTCATATAGATGTCACTATCTAGTGATCCATACAAGTAAGCTGTGACAACATCCATAAGGCGCATCTCTAAATTTTTAGAGACTGCTAAGCTGATTAAATATCTAAACGTAATAGCATCCATGACAAGAGAATACGTTTCTTCATAGTCAATTCCTGGCCTCTGAGAAAAACCTTGAGCTACAAGTCTTGCTTTATATCTTGTAACTTCATTTTTCTCATTTCGTTTTCTCACAAAAACCCATTTATATCCTACAGGTTTCATTGACTTTGGTGTAATGACAATAGGTCCAAAAACCTTTCGATTGTTTAGTGAGTTTAATTCAGCTTGCATAGCATCTTCCATTTGTTCCAATCTTGTCGATTTTTACAATCATCTACAGATTTTGGTTCAGGGTCATCATTTTCTTCCATGATATCGCTTGCCACAGAATAAGAAAATATATCATCAATATTTTCTATTTCATCTCGATCCCATATTATATGTGATTTACCATAGTTTATTGACAATTCTTTATTGGAATCATTTATTTCTTCATGAGGAAATGTTATATCATTTATTCTTTCCTGAGGGAAGGTTTTGTCAATCATTCCTTCCTTAGGGTCAGTATCCTTCTCAAAACCCTTTCTTTTTCGAGGATTTTTATCCTTTGAACCGATTGGCCTTCCACGTTTTAAACGTTTTTGAGATTCATGAGGTGCATTATTATGGTTTTGCTTGCTTGGAATCTCAACTCGAGCTGGAGCATTAGCAGCTGGTATATGAGATTTAGTGACCCTGTTTATATCAGTAAATGCATCAGGTAACTGATTTGCAATTTCTTGTAGATGTATTATTTTTTGAACCTCTGTCTCACTTTGTTTTGATCTTGGGTCTAGGTGTAACAATGATGGCACACACCATGATATATCTCTTTCTTGCTTTTTCATTTCTCCCCCTAATGTCGGGCACATTGTCTCGTTAAAATGACAATCAGCAAAACGTGCTGTAAATACATCACCTGTTAAAGGTTCAAGGTATCTTATGATGGAAGATGTTTCATATCCAACATATATTCCCAACCTTCTTTGGGGACCCATTTTTGTGTGTTGTGGTGGTGCAATAGGAACATACATAGCACAACCAAAAATTCTAAGATGAGAGATATTTGGCTCATTTCCAGAAACAAGTTGTGTGGGAGAGTATTTATGATTTGCACTTGGTCTTACGCGGATTAATGATCCAGCATGCATAATTGCATGACCCCAAATAGAAACAGGGAGTTTTGTCCTCATTATTAATGGTCTAGCTATTAGCTGTAGGCGTTTGATCAACGACTCGGCTAAGCCATTTTGTGTGTGTACATGAGCAACAGGGTGTTCTACAACAATCCCCACAGACATGCAATAATCATCAAAAGCATGTGATGTAAATTCTCCCGCATTATCAAGCCTTACTCTTTTAATGGTATAATCCGGAAAATGTGCACGTAATTTGATAATTTGAGCAATAAATTTTGCAAAAGCAACATTTCGAGTCAATAATAAAGAGATATTAGACCATCTGCTGGATGCGTCTATTAAGACCATGAAGTATCTAAATGGTCCACATGGCGGATGAATTGGTCCACATATGTCACCTTGAATTCTTTCAAGAAACATTGGTGTTTCTTTATCGACTTTTAATGGCGAAGGCCTTGTAATTAATTTTCCAAGAGAACAAGATGTACATTGAGGCATTTTATCTATTTTGTGGATCTTTTGACCTTTCAGTGGATGCCCATGTGTTTTTTCAATGATCGTTTTCATCATTGTGGATCCTGGATGGCCTAATCTGTCATGCCATAAGTTTATGATATCAGAATCGCAACAATTTTCTTTGACTGCCATATGTGCTTGAGGCACATTTATATATGTATAATGCAAACCAGAATGGAGCATTGGAAATTTTTCCAATATTTAATCTTTGCTTATGATATGCAAATATTTTTCATTACTAACAGTCCTTGACTGAGTATCATATCCATTATGATATATGTTTCTGAAACTCAACAAATTTCTTGTTGATTTTGGGGAAAATAAAGCATTTTCTATTTTGAGCTTTGTACCATTTGGTAATGCTAAATTAGCTTTTCCCACTCATTCTATCAAGTTTGTAGGACCTGATATTGTATTGATGATCCCTTTTGTTAGTTTCAGTTTATAAAAATATTTTTTAGATCTAAGTATAGCATGCGTGGCTCCACTATCCGCTATACATATATCTTCTTCATTTGTTTGATCTTGTGCTCCGGTGATTTTCATTTTAAATCTTGAAAAATATTAAGAAAAAAATAAGTGTATAACGAAGACATATGATATTTTAATAAGAACTTTATTTAATTGAAACACAAGTAGTACATGAAAGAGGAACTACATAATTAAAGATAATGAGAACACACTTAATAACTGCATCTAATTATAGTAGTCAGGCAACTTTGTTTCAAAGTTCTACCCCAAAGTCTTCAACGCTCAGCTCAGCATTGATATTATTAAAGTTATCAACATGGTTCACTTCTTTCTCTTTTCCTTTTAGAGAGGCTTGGTACAGTTCACACAGATGTGGAGCTGTACGACAAGCCTTTGCCCAGTGGTTTGTACTTCCACATCTAAAACATGAAGTGCCATTGTTTTCGGACCTACCAGCTTCATTCCATTTATTTTGGTGGTTGGAATTGGTATTGTGTGGGACATGATAATTATTGGCTCTCTGGTTACGACCAAGACCACGGCCACGACCACGACCGTAAGAGTTATTGTTCCATTTGAATGATGCTTACGATCATTAAAATGCCTTTTGTCAAAATGACCACGTCCACGTCCACGGCCTCGTCCTCGACTTTGTTCCCATTTATGATCAGAATTTTTATGAGAACTTTTGTGAGCAACATGTGCTTCTGGTATTGCTAATGAACCCGTGGGACGAGAATGATGATTTTTCATCAATAATTCATTATTTTTCTCTGCTACAAGGAGTAATGCATTTAGATCAGAGTATCTCTTAAAATTCTGCAAACGATAATGTGTTTGCAAGTTTATATTTGATGCATGAAACGTGGAGAAAGTTTTCTCTAACTTTTCTTCCTCTGTTACGGGATACCCACAAAATTCTAGCTTTGAACAAATTCGGTATAAAGCAGAGGTGTAATCATTTACCCTCTTAAAATCTTGGAACCTAAGACTGTTCCATTCATCTCTAGAAGTAGGAAGTAAAACTTCCTTTAGATGACCGAATCTGCTTTTCAAATCTTCCCATATCATATATGGGTTATCATAATTAAAATACTCATGCTGTAGTAATTCATCAATATGTTTATGGATGAAAACATCAGCTCTTGCTTTATCATGGTCAGAGCAATCATTGTATTCTTGGATTGCGTCTAACACATCCGTAGATTTTAAATGTCTTTTGACATTTGCTGTCCAAGACATATAATTTTCTCCAGAAATGTTGAGTGCAGGGAATTCGAGTTTTGCTATATTTGACATTTTGTTGCTAAACATAATAAGATAAATATTAGAATCCATATATATCAATCAACAATGAGATACAATACATTGGTAGAGCTATAAACATATAAAAGAAAAAGAAAATGCCAAAATCTTCAGATGGGAGATTAAAAATTAGAATGAGAAGTAGTATAAGCATTATAGTGACCAACAGTAAAACCGGGTGAATCATTTTGAGAACTTTATCTTAGATAAATTTAATAAGAAGAATGTTTGTTGTAAATGAAATGGGGTTAATGATTGGTTATTTATAGTGAAAATTTATAAACTTTTACAACGGTTATATTACCGTTTATAACGGTAACATTGCCGTTTGTGTGTATATATATAATATATAATATTAATTATTTTAAAGTAAGATAATAAATAAGATATTAAATACAGTTTATTTTATAAAATATATATAATTAGTATGCACAATAATAAGAATAGAATTGTTAGTGTAAATAAATCTAACTTCTAAATGAGATATTAGTGTGCATATATAAATAAAAGTTAGAATAGTTATCAAATTTTAATAACAATGTTTATACACATTATTGTTATTACTCAGTATATTAGTTTGTATATGTATATGCATAGATATATATCTAATGTACATAATTAAAGAAGTGTTTATGATGCTTATGTAGATACCTTTGTGTCTATTACCTTTCTTGGTTATGATATAAGCGGCTCGTGCTGATAACGTGTTATAATACTTCCACTAAATCATAACAAGATTAACATTAATATAGAAAATAATTAGAAAGAGAGTAAAGAAATTTTTATTGCAGGGATGATTTTTTACTCCTTACACACATGCATATTTATAATACTACAATGCAGACATGTACGTATAGTTGGTTTGAAATATGTGTGCATCCACATGCCTTTTAATTGCAAGACTATCCAAAATAATTCATTGAATCATAACAAAATGGATATTCTAGAAATTTTTACATACTTTTTCTAGAGATTCAAGTCTTCTAGAAATTGTCATCCTTGGTGCTAAAGGATAAAATAGATTTAAGTTTTCGTATGTTTTGAAAACCATACAAAGACAAACTGGACTTCCATTCTTTTTCTAAAACAAGTATGCCGTTCATTCTGAGAAATTTGTGAATTTAAGATATGCCTTTTAAAAAGAATATTAGAAAAATACATAAATAGAAGTAAGTGTGGGATGGTATAACGCACCGTCACGTCATTGCCACTATGCATGAGGATTTCCACCAACTTGTCTATCAAAAATGAATATTTGTAATAATATTTGAAAATACATATTTTTTGTCTATACAATGTAACACAGGGTTTGATTGGTCAGAAATAAACATGGCCCCACACCTATTGCCCTCAAGCCAGCCAAGCCCCCAATTTTGAGTATATGATGGTGTGTAATGACCCTTTTGGGTGAGGTGGCATCGGACGACACCCCATTGCACTTAATCTTACAAGGAAACAATTGGTAATAACAGATAGATTCTAAGTTGGTGTTTTGAAACATGAGGTTGTCAAATTATTCATGATTGAGGTGTTGCTTCATTCGGGAATCTAGTACAGTTACAACAATTATTGTTGACTCTCCGCAACGTAAAGTAGCCACAGCCACCCATACCTAGCTGGCATCCCATGCATGTTGGAGCTACACGTCATGATGGACACTCACTTGAGAGTTAAGGTGAGCCCATCTAATAAAAAAAGTTTTTTTTTCTTTTAATGTGGTAATAAATGAGGTGTTCGTAGGGAGAATGGTATTTATTTTTTGTTGATGCTTCAAGAAGTGCAGAAAATGAACTAACACCAGCACCTTAAACTGCTACTAGAAAAATTAATTAAGCACATTACATATCAAATAACATAACATGGAACAAAATGTTCCCATTATTCACCAAAAGCAACCATAATACTCACTATTTATATCAATTTCTCATCTTCTTCTTCCTCTAAACTTTGTTCCTTGCTTTCAGTGACAATAATGTCTAAATCTCCATCCTCAACGTCGTCTTATGTTTCACCAACAATATCTTCTTCAATCCGATAATAAACCTTCATAATCAAATTTAAAACTCAAAAATATTATAAACTAGTTTGAGGCTCGTGTATTACACGGGTAATTGATGAAAATTTTAAACTTTAACTATTGAGTGAAATACAGTCAATAAAATGATCATATATTGCTAATACAATTATAATTTACATTAAAATTACATAAATTAAATAATTAAGATTACACAAATATGTCATAAATAAGTAAAACCTTCCTTGTACACTAAATTTGCGATTTTATTGGTCGGTATATATTATTTATCAAAAATCAACATCTTTAGTTCGGTCTGCTTGTAACTTTTGATGAGGTAACATGTAGGTCTGTTTATAACTCTTCTGAGTGACAAATAGGGTGTAATATCTCGGATTTTTCGAACTCGTATTCGTCTACGTTTAACCCGACCCGGGAATATTTTAGATCTTTATTATTAATTAAAAAAATCAAATATTTATAAGTATTTAAGTTTCTAATGTTCACTTTATGCCCTTCATATTTTACATGTTGTCCATTTCTTATTTTAATCATAAAAGATTCATTATTTAGCCAATTATCAAACTACAAGGGCCATAAATGTCAAAATTCAAAACTTGTCCCCCATGGAGATCGGGGCGCCGTGCGACGGCAGCCCTTTAGGTGGCCGCGCGGCGCTATGGCATGTCTGATCAGATACGTTTCTTGATTTCCTTTCCTAGTTCGTTTTTATCATCCAAATCGCTTATTTTTGGCATAAATCGAGTGAATTAAGGTCCAAGAAAAGGAATATAATTAAAATACATGTCCATGTACATTACCCCTAATCAAGCACTAAATTTACTGCATATAATATTAGTTTCGTCATTAAATGCTTATTCAGTTTCCTAAACGAGTAAATTAACTAAATATAGTTCGTTTTTGTGTTTCTTATATAAACAAAACTTATTTCTTCTGCCACAAACTTCCCTAAACCGTAATATATGATTCCTAGCCGTCACCTACCTCCATCTTTCATCATCTCCTTCGGTTTTACTTATTTGTGTGAAGACACGAGCCTTGAAGTTTGACTTTGCTTATTTTCAGACCTTTGACTCATCTTCTTGATTGATCCTTTCACTTCCCGGGTAAGTTGTAAACTGTAAAATCGTTCATATATATTCCCTACTCAATAACCTTCAATCAATTTCGGTGGTTGAAGGGTGTTGATTGGTCAATTCGTTTAAAACCCGTTAAAGGGCAAAACAGTCAACAAGTTTGACTTTACGTTTTCTCATGCTTCTGGTCGGATTCAACGTTCGGTCCAGAAGACTTTTATTCTCGTAAAGAAATTTTTAAGGCTACTGACCATAACCAGAATTCTGAATTGCTGTTCAGATTCTATTCAGTACCTACTCGTTTAAATCTTAAATCTAACATAACCGGAGTTCTAAACGTCCGTTTGGATCGATTCCAGCGAAAATGAGTTCGTTTTTACTTATATTATCATATCTCAAAGTTTCAGGTTCTGATTGTTTATCTCTTTTGACGCGTAGTGGACGACTCGCTTAGCTTTAACTCGTTTATTTGTAATCGTATTCACTTGCCTTTAGTCTAAGGTGAGTTTTGTCATTCCCCTATTTTACTAAGTTTTCTATTCATTTGGGGGACATATTAGTATTATTCGTATTTCATAATATATATATATATATATGTATCTATATATCTCAAAAATAGCAAACGTGTAATTGTGTGTGACTAATCAAATATACTTGTTACGTGCTTACATGCTTAGTGCGCATTCGTATTTATGAGAGGTCCAAGGCATCCCCTTGTATAGGGTGCTCATTACTATTAACCCGCGCCTGATTCGCTTGGCAACGGTCTTATTATTACTTGCTCATGTTTGATGTACCAACGCCCGATTCACTTGGCATTGGTTCATTGACACTTTATTTGCTCATGGTTTGATTTATTTACCGCATTTATTACATTTTGCTTATTTCTTTTATGTATTATACTAATATTATAACATTGCAAAAACTGGTGATAAACTCACTTAACATGTGTTGTTGACAAACTATATTTTCTACGCATATGCAGGTTGCCATTGCATTAAAGTTTGAAGTATGGACACTTAGAAAAACCATTAGGGTTTTAACGAAGACAATTATTATTTAATATTGATTGGCTTACTTGTATTAAATTATTTATATTGTGTTTGAAATATTTATGCACTGTATTTGGAAATAATTAACTTAATAGATATTGTCACATTTTATTTATGATAGTATCTTCGAGCTGTAAACAATTAGCTCACGCCCCGGCATTTCCGCCTTAGGTTGGGGTGTGACATAGGGTTCTTCAAGTACATACCAACCCTAGATAAATGATAATGTATCTATGAAACTAACAAAAAAAATATATATTCATGCACATAAAATATCACACCTTTTATTCGATTAATATGATGTTATTTGAGATCATCTGCTCATGTTTATAAAAAAAAACATGAATATCCCAAAACCAGATTACTTGAACGTTGTTGATATAATCATCCTTAAAATCTTTAGAATTTATGATAAATTTGTTGACATTAATATTCTGTGTATGATAAATTTTTATTTAATTTTATATTTTACAATTAATAATTGTATAATCAAGCAACATATAAAACCGAAAAACTATAACAAAATGATTTGTTTCATTTCATATGAAATGTAATTGTCAGGAAAATGACAAAAACATACTAACCTTAGAAAATTTAAAGTTGTATAAAGTGAATGTATTTATTCTTATTTATAGTAATTGAAAGTTTTAAATTAGAAATGCTTAATTTGCGTACTAATCCCTAGTTATTAGCTAGTTAATATTATAGAAAGTTGTTGGAATATTTAATTAATCGAGATATATATATATAACATTATTTGAGAGTAGTTTTATCATATTTGATATATAAATTTTTTATTTACATTTATAAATCACAAGTTTACATATTGTAAAATTTATGTAATAACAAACTTCCATATGTGTAAAAGAAAATTCGATATGTGTAAAAACTAATTTGTATAATTGTAATCATATATATAAATATAAAAAGTGATAAAACTACACTCAAATAATATTAACATACAAAAATTTTTTATAAAAAATGTTAGTTATTATGAGTTCCTTAGAGTTCTTAAATAATTTAAGGGTTCTTTAATGATACTCATCATATATATATATATATATATATATAGGCTAAGTATAAAATGAAAACCCACTTGAGTTGTGAAAACTCTAGAAACCCATTCTCAACCACATATTTTTAATTAATGTTTAAATCTTGTGGTTGACAATAAAGTGAATAAAAACTGTAAAGATAAATATAACTTTTTCTCTCTTCTGAAAACATATATAAAAATTAGTAAAAAAATGTTAAAAAATAGCAAAACATTTTTTTTTATATTTCGATGTTTTGTATTAAATGTTACAACATATATTACATGAAACAAAAAAAAAACGATATTACATAGGGTTTTTGCGGGTTTTCACAACTCAAATGGGTTTTTATTTTAACCTTACCCTATACATATATATACATATATATATATATATATATATATATATATATATATATATGTCTTAGCAACTTATAGAAAACAAAAAAGAAGCAAAGATTTCGGATTTTATGGAAGCATGGTAAATGACTTTTAACTGGATTAACTATTTTTTTAAGTTAATGTGAAAATAGAATATTTTTTGAAATGTAATGAGGAGCATGATTAAGCTACAAATAATAAAAAGTAAAAATAAAAATAATAAATATTTCTATTAAGTTGCATTATAATAAGTGTGAATGTTAATGTATTTTTATAACATATTTTAATAATAACTTTTATGACTGTAATTTTTAAAAAAAATTCTAGATATAGCTTTATTATTTTGAATATAAACCATAATAAATATTTTAATTATGTACCAGCCAACATGTAACACTAACGTAAACCCAATTCGTTGTGTTTGTATAAAAACAAAATAATAAGTTAATATAATATTGAAATTATGTAAATAACTAATGAAAATGACATTCCGGGTTTCAATATCCTAAATGATTTTGGCAACTGAAAATAGTGGAATGGGATTGAAGCAGATTTTTTGGCTTAAACTTTTGAATGCTTTTAGCTAAGTAATTTGTCTTATAAGACATCTTATATTAACTATATTTAAATGTATGAAAAAATATAAATCAAGTCATAAAATATATGTTTATGAAGCATTTTGGTTTAAGTTATGTAAAAAAATATTGAAAACTAAAATTGATCTTTTTATTGCTAAAACATTTTATACTACACAAAAAAGTCATATAAATAAAGGATTAATTTCATATGTACCCTTACAAAATGACAGATAGTTGATATAGTAAATCGTTATACTTATTTATTATAGTTATAATATTAAACTTCAATGATTTAATGCTAAACACCAAGATATATATAATAGGTATTCTCCATGTTTGCAATAAATGTTTGATGAAAATTAAGAAAATACACATTTTCTTGAGATCAGATGCATATGAGAAAATTACTAAATCCAATTTGAAACCAATCTTATAAAAAAATATCCACTGTTGCTCGAATCCCAGTTTAAAAACAATTTGTAGTTTACCATACAAATCCAAATTCTTCGACAATGATGCACCTTTATTTTATTTATTTGCAATTACCAGTGACTTTAAAATTTTATTATAACAGACCTGCAATTTCAATTTTTATGTTTCCTTATTTTCTTATTTCATCATTAATGTTAATAAACGAATCGGTTAAGATTTACATTTAATAAAAATATTGAATTCATTTATTAAAATGGCTTAAAAGAGAAGGACCATATATTAAAATTGGTTGAAAATAAATGTGAGGGGAGCTATGAGATTGACAAGTGACAAAAATGGTAGCCTTTTATTAAAGTAGATAGATATAAAAACCAAATTTAACAAAGTTGCATATACAGAGTGGATATTTTACCACACAAGTTCATAGCGGTGAGAGAACTTTGAACGAGTTAGAACGGTTGTTGAAGTTTGTGTCCGGGACTCCTAGTAGTCCTTCGGGTGTTGAAATGATCACATCATGACCAACCTAACCAAGATTCACGAAGCGTCTCTTTAAATTACATTTAAAATTTTTATACCTGACTTTCATAACAAAGTTTGTAAACATCTAAAGGATATGCTTACTCTTCCATGCCCATCGAATTCCGACGCGTCACTATCAAGTGCAACTCGATATTTCCCCGGTAAATCACAACCAACTTTGTACCTGCCATATCACAATATGCATGATATTACCTACTTACTCATGATATTCATGTTGCAAGTTTGGTCAACAAGATATCCCTACTTTGTTAAAAGGGTGTTTTGACATTTGACTAGGGGTGTAAACAACTCAAGCTGCTCATGAGTTACTCAAAATCGGCTAGCAAAATCGAGCTGAGCTTAAACGAGCTCGAGCCTAAAAATAAGTTTGTTTAACAAATGAGCTTGAACCCGAGCTTTGTTTATTAAGCTCGAGCTGGCTCATGAGCCATAACCAGCCTGCTATTTATATAGTTTTTATTTAATGTATGGCGCTCTTTTAACGTATCGAGTGTATGTTTATATACTTTTTGTTTTTATATATCCAGTTATGATAAAAAAATAATTAAATAACATATATTATGTTATATAGAAAGTTAGAACTAAAAAATCTATAGAAATTAGTTAATAAATAATAAATAAGCAGAACCTGAGCCGAGTTTGAGCTTGAAAAACTACTCACGAGCCGAGCTCGAGCTTTAAAAATAAAGCTTGAAACGAGCCGAACTCGAGCCCTGTCAAGCTCAGGCCTAGCTCGTTTACACTCCTACAAATGGAAATAAATGTGACATTAGATCTCCCCTTTCAAACACTATAACTTGTGAATCGAAAAATACAACCAATAATGATACGTTCATCATCAAAATAACAATAGTTATATACAGGTAATGATGATGATGATGATAAACGGCATAGAAATCTAGTACCTTGTCTTCTTCATTCGCGCTGCTCACGAGCTGCTTTCTTGTTGCAAGGAAGGAAAACGTTTCATCAAGCAAGTTCGTGGCTCTATCAAATTTGTTCATAAACTGCATCCAAAACTTTTCAATAAGCAAGTTCAGGGCCTGCTCAGCAGGTCGAGCCACATGTGGTTCAAAGTCATGCAGAGCCACCTCAAGATCAGCAACTTGTGGTTCAAAGTCATGCAGAGCCACCTTAAGATCAGCAACTTGTTCCACGCAATAAAAAAAAGAAAAAGACCCAATTACAAATTTTGTCCTTTAAAAAAAGCCAAATTACGGTTCGTGTCCTTTCCTTGCAGGCGGTGTCCTTTAAATATTTTTTTCCTACACGTTACGTCCTTTACGCTAACTGGGTTAGAAAAACTCAGTTAAATACCCTCACGTGAGACGCATGTGAGGGCAGTTTTGTCCTTTCGTCTGTACCTGCAACAAAACCCCTCTTTTTAATCTCTATAAATCAAATCTCATCCTCTTCACCAGATGAGGACAATGCTGCCGGGAATTAAGACCTCCATCTTAATCCGTCCGCCGGCAATGCTGCCGGAATCCACAGACAAACCACCACCACAATAAACCTCCACAACGTCACCACCAACCAAACACCCACGTGACCTGAAACACCGTACCCTCGTCTGCCTGAACAAACTCTCCGACCACGACACCCACTCCGCCGCCGCAACCGAGCTCGAGTCCATCGCCAAAACCCTAACCCACGACCCAGACACCGTCGTCCGTACCACCTGCGTCTCCGCCACCGGTTCCATCGCCACCCACGTCACCACTCACCTCTCAGAAACCCTAAACCCTAACTGCAATCTCTCCACCACCACTTCACGGCCGCCGCCACCAACTCCACCCAGATCCCCAATTCTGAACCAAAATCAGACACCCAGACTTCCAAAATCAGACACCGAATAAGACGTCAAGAAAACAAAAGGCGAGAGAGAGGGGGGGTTTAGTAGTGGTGGACGAGGTGGTGGTAGGCGTTTCCGGCGACAGAGTTGCCGATGCCGGCTCATACCATTTGTGGTGGTGGTGTAGACAGTTGCCGATGCCAGCTCATTCTGTTGTTTCCGGGGACAGTTGCAGGCGAGACAAAGCCGTAAAAAATTGGACACCAGTTGTGGTGTTTCCGGTGACTCTCCACCAGTTGTGGTTTCAGCTAGACAAAGACGGGAAAGAGAGAAAGGGGTGGTTTTGTGGTGGTCATGGCTGAGAGAGAGAAAGGGGGTTGGTAGTGGTGGTGGTGGTGGTAGTGTAGAGAGAAGAAGATGGGAAAGAAGATGGGAAGAGAGAGAGAGACTATCTATTTTTTATCTATTTAATATTTATTATTTATTCTTACAATAATATATTTGAACTAATATCTTAAAAAGATCAATATGCCCTCACATGGGCCTCATGTGAGGGTATTTAACTGAGTTTTTCTAACCCAGTTAGCGTAAAGGACATAACGTGTATCAAAAAAATGTTAAAAGGATACCGCCTGCAAAGAAACTAAAAAAAGGACACGAACCGTAATTTGGCTTTTTTTAAAGGACAAAATTTGTAATTCTGTCCAAAGAAAAATAGAAAAAGTAGGCATTTCTGTAATCAAGTGCCTTTATCAGTCGAGAGGGTGTGAGTCCAAAGGTGGCATAGATGCGTCTATCATCCACTTTCCAATATGTTCTTTTGGAAATAAAGGGGATGAGGTCGCTGCAAATTCAGGAGTTGATTAAAGCAACCTAGAAGACCAAAGGATCCCTAATACCACCGTCGCAGGTTTAACTGAGAATATCAGTTTCCTTATGGATGTTATGGAATATCAAGCAGAAATAACCGTTACCAGTTTGAAAATGAAGAGGATCTGGAAGCATTTTATAATCAATGGATTAAGCCACAAGAGGTGTACCAAGGCGTTTACAAAAACACGATTGCCGTGCAAATGAAGTGGATTAAACTCAAACGCAATGTCTATAGAAATTTATATTTATATTAAAATGCATTTGTCAGCCTTCTCACAAAGTATACTGTAGCACCTCAGTTACAACATGTGAAACTGTGATCACTTTCTTTTTATGCGTTGTTAGTTTCCGTTGTAATAGGCCCTGAAATAGAGAAATCAAATACGTGTCCGATGACGTGCCTCTCCATTTATTGTTTTGATAAAATACAATCGGAGTACTTGGGTTTTGTTTGCACGTGTTCCTTTCTTCAAACACTTAGCTGCTTATTCATGGCTTTGTTTACACGTGTTCATTTCTGGAAAAACTTCTCTGCCTTATTCACGCCTATATCTGTCTCACCTTTCACACACCAGTGATATAAAGAGGTTAGTGTGACATACAGCTAAGAAGTCGACATCGAGATTTTGGCACCAGCCGAGCGACGACGATAAACAAGGATTTATGCATATCCTGTTTTGGGCAGATCGTGACGGCTAAGGTAGATCTCCAAACCCTAATAGAATTTTCTACCGTTTAAATTCCTAATTTTTTATTGTGATGACTTTCAGGCAAGGACAACCTCTGGCGTTGGTGCTTCGAACGAGGTGGAAGCGGAGAGATAATTGAAGAGGTAGGTCCCAGCAGAGCCCAGTTGGACCCGCAAGACTCACCTTGAATAGGGACGTTTGCGCAAGGACCAACTGGTTCCGCAGGACCCACCATGCTCAGAGATGAAGACCTTACGCGCAGTACGCCAGCTGTTCCCGCAGGGAAAGCCTCCCAATGGTGAAGTACCCCGCCTGTCCCCGCAGCTGCGGATACAAGCCGTCAGGGAAGGCTACACGCACAAGGCACTAACTCAATAATTCAGTGTCACCTGAAGGAATGAGCAAGGCGGGAATACTCCCGCCCAAAGGAGCCAGTCCGTATGCTTCTGGAAGATCTTTTGTACTATACCTGCCAAGGTATGGACAAAATAGACAAGATCTGACCAAAGCAGTCCATGAACCAATCACAGGGTGACAGCTCACCGACAACAGTACGAGGAGCATGCTCTAGTACTGTTTGTCACTATTAGCCGCTGCCTACTCACCAACCCTTGTCGTGGCACGCACATAGCCTGCAGTTGGTGGAAAAGGAATAGTACACAGCCGGCCTGGTCACTATCAGCCGCTGCCTACCCACCAACCAGCATGGCACGTGCGTAGCCCATAGTTGGTAGAACAGGAATATTATACAGCTGGCTGTACCTGCTTGGAAACTTACCTTCGGCTATAAATACTCCAACACCTTGGAACGGTATCATCATCTGGTATTTTACCTTCACTAGCTATTTCTCTCAATATACACTTATATTCAGAGCAATCTAGTCTGATTCTCACGCCGGAGGGTGGTCACAAGGAGGAACCCCCCTTTCTCAATGACGAGCTCACGGTGTCTGTTTTGCAGGTCATCTGAAGAACATCCTTCTTTGCCGGACCTAACCCTCGTGGGAAACATTACTTAACCCCCAGATTATCCATAATCTACTCGGGGTCACCTAGTGTTTCTTCATACAGCTAAGAAGTCGACATCGAGATTTTGGCACCAGCCGAGCGACGACGATAAACAAGGATTTCCGGCTGAGATGCATATCCTGTTTTAGGCAGATCGTGACGGCTAAGGTAGATCTCCAAACCCTAATAGAATTTTCTACCGTTTAAATTCCTAATTTTTTATTGTGATGATTTTCAGGCAAGGACAACCTCTGGCGTTGGTGCTTCGAACGAGGTGGAAGCGGAGAGATAATTGTAGACTGGTGGTGATTGATGAAACTATGGCAGTTGATTAAGAGCCGTTGGCGAGGAGGAATGCGACTCGATCCCCTAAAGGTAGGGGTATTCATCGAATTGAATAACGAATTTTCAAGATAAATCGAATCGAATAATCCGAATAATTGTTTTTTTTCAGTATTCGTATTCGATTAAAAGTTGAACTATTCGATTCGTATTCGTATTTGTATTCATATTCGTATTATATGCTCAATTCGAAAATCGATTCGAATTCGTATTTGAAACTCGATTTCGAATCGAATTTGAATAAGTTGATTTTAATTCGAATAAATTCAATCTAATTCAGGTTTACCTATGCCAAAATTTCGAAAACAATAATCATAATTGCAAAACTAACATATAAATTTAAAATAGTTGCAATGCCGCGTGATAATAAATTCAAAACTAAAGTACAAATAGTTTAAAATTCAAAATATTCAAAACGAGAAGTAAATAACACTCATGTTATTATGGGCTAAGAAACAATAATATGACCTGTTGGGTTTAATTAATTTGTAACGAAACACTTATTATTTATGTATTTGACACAAATAAAAAAATAATTATATATATGCATATATGTATAAGTATATATAATTTGAATTCGAATTACGAATCGAGTAATAAATCATAATTTCGTATTCAATTAATATACTCGAATACGAATCAAATCAAATTTCGAATGTTTCGAATGTGAATCGAAATCTGAACACCCCTACCTAAAGGAAAGGCATGTGGGAGATGATGGTTATTGCCCCATTTTTCTCTCTGCCTGTGTGTGAAACAAATAGATAGGCAAGAAGGGTTTGTATTTGAATTATATAAATTTTTTTCTTTTACTTTATACAGTATAGTAAATGAGTTATCTTGGAATGCTCTAAATCTTCGTTACATGTAAAATTTTGTTCTTTCATCCTAAACTAATGATCACTACATCTTTATTTAAATCAAGTAGTTTAGTATTTTAATTCCTAACTGTAGTGCAACATACATCTTTACTAAAATCAATAATTGTAATTCAACACACATCTTTACTAAAATCAAATAGTAAAGTCTTTTATTTTATTGCTAAGAGATAAACTCTTATGAGCAGAAATGAACTCTAGACAACAAACTAGGTCCACAGTAATGCACGGATACGTTCACTAGTTTAAATAAAAAGATGAAAAATTGGGATTTCACAACGGGAGAGTTTCAATTTAGAGTGCATAATGGTGTGTGACGACCCTTTTGGATGAGATGGCATCGGACGCCACCCCACTACACTTAATCTTACAAGGAACAATTGGTAATTACATATAAGATTCTAAGTAAGAGTTTCGAAACATGAGGTTGTCAAATTATTCGTGATTGAGCTGTTGCTCCATTCGGGAATCAAGTACAGTTACAACAATTAGTGTTAAGACTCTCCGCAAGGCAAAGTAGCCACACCCACTCATACCTATCTGGCATCCCAATATTTATGGGGCACTTATACCTATCTGGCATCCCATTTATGGGGCAAATACGAAAGTCTTGCGTTGGGGCTACACATGCATGCTGGAGCTACGCGTCATCATGGACCCTCTCTTAGGGTTAAGGTGGGCCCATCTAATAAAAAAAGTTTCTTTTTAATGTTGTAACAAATGGGATGTTTGTCGGGAGAATGGATTTAATAGCTTTGGAGGTACATTTTATGATCGTGTAAAGAATTGATAAAAATCAGATGTGATGGTTGACTAGACATGTTGTGAGAACAATGGGGTTGTTAATGTTATGGGTAGTCTTATGATAGAAAAATTAATTAAGCACATTACAATATTACAAGTCAAATAACATAACATGGAACAAAATGCTCCTATTATTCTCCAAAAGCAACCATAATATTCACTATTCATATCAATTTCTCATCTTCTTCGTTCTCTAAACTTTCTTCCTTGCTTTCAGTGACAATAATGTCTAAATATCCATCCTCCACATCGTCTTCGGTTACATCAACAATGTCTTCTTTAACCCGATAATAAACCTTCATAATTAATAACTCAAAAATATTAAAAATAAATTTTAGCAAAGTTGTATGTTCGGATAATGTGAGTAGATGTTTTACCACACAAGTTCGTGGTGGTGAGAGAACTTTAAAACGAGTTAGGACGGTTGTTGAAGTTTGTTTCCGGGACCCCTGGTAGTCCTTCGGGTGAAGTGAAATGATCAACATCATGACCAACCTAACCAAGATTCATGAAGCAGTTGCTTTAAATTACATTTAAAATTTTTTATATTTGACTTTAATAAAAAAAAAAGGTTGTAAACGTCTAAAGGATATGCTTACTCCTCCGTGCCCACCGAATTCCCATGCGTCACTATCAAGAGCAACTCTATATTTCCCCGGTAAATCACAACCAACTTTGTACCTGTCATATCACAATATGCATGATATCACCTACTTACCCATGGTATTGATTTTGTAAGTTTGGTCAACAAGAACTCCCTACTTTGTTAAAAGGGTGTTTTGACATTTGACTAGGGGTGTAAACAACTCAAGCTGCTCGTGAGTTACTCAAAATCGGCTAGCTAAATCGAGCCAAGCTTAAACGAGCTCGAGCCTAAAAATAAGTTTGTTTAACAAATGAATTTGAACCCGAGCTTTGTTTATCAAGCTCGAGCTGGCTCACGAGCCAGAATCAGCCTGTTATTTATATAGTTTTAATTTAATGTATTGAATATTTGTTATATAATATTTATAATTATATATAATGTTATGATAACAAAATAACATATATTATGTTGTATAGAAAGTTATAACTAACATATACATAAAATAATTAAAAAAAAAAGTATATAAATTAATTAATGAATAATAAAGAGCATAGCCAGAGCCGAGCTAGAGCTTGAAAACTACTCACAAGCCGAACTTGAACTTTAGAAATAGAGCTCGAAAGAGCCAAGCTCTCGCTCTCGTAAGTTTAAACAAGCAGAGTTCGACTCATTTCCACCCTTGCACCCCTACAGCCCTACATTTGGCTGATGATCAAACCCTTTATATGGAGAGAAATGTTACAATTTGCATGCATAGGATCAAGATGTACATACCCATCATATGTGTTATCAGGGTGGAAATTGAAAACAAACACTAGATCTCCCCTTTCAAACACGATAACCTGTGAACCACAAGAAGAAAACAACCAATAATGACGTACTGATAACAATTCTAATAATAATAACAATACTAATGCAGTAATGCATAGAAATCTAGTACCTTGTCCTCTTCATTCGCGCTGCTCACGATCTGCTTGGTTGATGCAAGGAAGGAAAACTTTTCATCAAGCAAGTTCATAGCTCGATCAAATTCGTTCATAAACTGCATACCAAACACATTTCTTAAATTATATTTCAAGTCCCAATGACAATTAGATAAGAAATAAATAAATATCAAACCTTGTATCTTAAGTGCTCGGTATCAACAAGTTCCCATTGGCGTCTGCACTTATCAAAGCTCCAATCATTTCCTAATCTCGGGAAATCAATCCATTCGGGATGACCAAACTATAACAAATATTACTTCGTTACACATGAGCAAAAAATATATAAATATATATATATATATATTTATAAGCTTACCTCGTTTCCCATGAAATTAAGGTAGCCTTCTCCTCCTAACGCCATTGTTATGAAATGAATCATCTACAACACAAATTAGTTGCAAAGTAAATAGATAGATGTAAATCAAGTGTTTCACTTTTTTATACTCAAAATGTTTATTTTATTTTCAATTTCAAAACTGATACGCCTTTTCAAGATACTTTGACGAGTATAATGGAACTTTAAGTAATGTGCGTAGATCAATGTTAGTTTTATATTCAAGAAATTCATACCGCTTTTCAATCTAGAAAACTAATAAGTTTGACCCAAAAAAGTCAAAGGATACCTTGTGAAGTGCAACCCCACGGTCAATAGCTAGTGAAGCCTCGGTTAAACAAGACATCCCAAAATACATTTCCTCATCCATAAGCAAAAATGCAATTGTTTTGTCTCCTACAATCGACTACAAAAATTTAGCCCATAATTAGTCAACTCGGTTATGTTTGACGGTTAAGAAAACAGGGCTAAAGTCACCCAAAGTGTATTTTAACGCATATAACTTCCCAATCATTTTATTCAAAAAATTATATTCTCACTAATAATATAATTTGTAGATAACTTTTATCTGTTTTGACCCGCTACCGACCAGCTTATTTTACCTGATCATGACTCTCTGCATAAGCAACACATTTCTCGGTGTACCTCCGATTAGTCAAAGTTCTAGTTATATCATTCATTGACCACTCATCATCACTCTTATTCTTCAAATAATCAATCCACTTATCAGGAATCGCCATCGCTAACCGAAAGTCAAACCCGATCCCACCCTCGTCAACGGGCCGACCAAGGCCCGGCAAGCCAGAAACATCTTCAGCAATCACCGTTGCATCGGGCAAAACCGAGCGAATCAAACAATTTGCAAGCATCATATACACAACCGCATCAACATCAGTCGATTCACAAAAATACTCACTATAATCCCCAGTGAACGCGATGTTAATCCCATGATGATGATATAACATGGAAGTTATCCCGTCGAACCGAAAACCGTCAAATTTGAACTCGTCAATCCACCATCTTAAATTAGATAAGAGGAACCGAAGAACTTCCCAATTTGAATAATTGAAAAGCCTACTATCCCAAAGGGTATGATACCCGCGGTCCCCGGTATGGAAGTAGGAATCCTGTGTGGGTTGGCCCACATCAAACCCGTTGAGCCCGTCTGTTACATTGTTGCATGGCTATGAACAACGTCCATTAACACGCGTAAGCCTAAACTATGTGCTTTGTCGATTAAATACTTTAGGTCTTCGGGTGTTCCAGATCGACTGCTAACCGCAAAAAAGTTTGTTACGTGATAACCGAATGAACCGTAATAAGAATGCTCCATTATGGCCATTAGTTGGATTGTGTTGTAATTGTTGGCTCGTATTCGAGGTAAAATGTTGTCGGCAAATTCACGGTATGAGTTCACTCGGGGCTCGGAACTACTCATCCCAACGTGAGCTTCGTATATTCTTGGGGACTCCGGTTTTGGTGGACGGGGATACTTAAATTCATACCTACATGAAATGTCTCATAACAAGTTACATTATATTCTTTTTTTAGTGATCAACCATCATGCTTTTTAAAATGAAAAACCGCTAAAGTTGTGAGATATAGTTAGAAAGGATTATTACAACAATCCAGGCTTAAAAACAATCCAATTCTTTTATAACTTGTAAGGCAATAAAAGAGGTAGTAAACACTAGGGATGGTTTGAGCTATATTTGAAATTATATCCTAATTTATTTAATTTTACTTATTAAACACATTAGCAATATTATAGGCATGTAAATGAACCGAATGTTCAGTGAAAAAAGATCATCAACCATTTGGCAGAAAGTTCGTTTATTTAATAAACGAATGAACAGGAACGGAAATTTTTGTTCATTTAGCTATTTATGTCCGTGAGTGTTCGTTATTGTCCGTTTACTTTCTTTTGTGTTCGTTAGTTTGCGTTTATTTAAGTTCGTTTATATATTCACTTAGAAATTTTGGCCCTTTACACCTTAATCTAGCTTTATAATTTTTTAGGCCCAACACATTGTTCTTTACATTACTTTTAACTGGTTTTTAGCTCAGTTATGTTTGTTCATCTATGCTCAGTTATTATTGTTCGTCTATATTCGTGAACTGCTCGTTTATACTGTTAACGAGCGAGCAACCGAACATAAACGAACACGAGCATGTTCATTTTCTTAGCAAACGAACACGAAAACCTCTTCGTTTAATTGTTAGTATCCCTTTTATTGAAGGGACGTTAATATATTCAGACGGTATATCACCTTTGATCAACATGGTCAAATCCAGAATTAGTATAATACGAGCAAGACTTTTTACCTTTCTGACGGTGGTGGGTCCCAGTAAACTCCATAGTAGAGTCAACAGTGGCATACTTTATCCAAGCTGGAATCCGATCAAACCAAACTCCATTGCTATGCTTGAATCTAAACTTAACCCTTGAATTATGAGGAATTACCGAATTGCCATCGACATCGGGAATCTTGATAGTCCATACTCCAAATTGATCTTTTTCCATCCACCCGTTAAAATCCCCAATGAGCTGTGCTTCCCTATGTTTATAAAGAAATTCAATAGATCAGAATGTTGAATAATAATTTGCAGATAAAAGATTGTATGAGAGGGTTATGTGAATAACATACTCGGCAGCTGGGGCCCACTCACGATAGACAATACACCCTTCTTCTCTATTAAGCCCGAACTTTAAATAACCTAAGGCAGATCAATAATTAGCATGCCAAATGAGTAAATAGTCATAATAGCTTTTCTTTGTTTTAGCTGTTTAACTCATTAGGGATCACACGCCCCAGATTCCAAGCCCCCCCCCCCTTCCCAAAAAAAAGTTGTCTTCAGGGCTGTAACCAAAGTAACAAGCCGAACGTTGTCTGTGACCATTTGGCGGGAAATTTGTTTGCGCTCGTTCCTTTATTAAATAAACGAATATGAACAGGAAATTTTATTCGATTAATTAAATGAACGAACATGAACATCTGTCCCATTCGTTCAATATTCGTGAACGTTTAACGTGTCAATAAACGTTCGTCATTTATGTTTGTTAAGATAATTATTTCTATGTGTTTTTTATTTTCAAATTTATATTTCTTTATTTGTGTTCATTTAAAAAATTATGTTGGTTTGAATGCATTTATGTTTGTTTGCTTTCGTTTATGTTCGTTTGCATTCGTTTATGAAATTAACAACACGAACAAATTCATTTCCTTAATGAACGAACATGAACAAGATAATTCGTTCGGTATGTGTTCGTGAACCGTTCTTTGTGCAGTAATTCTTAACGAACGAACACGAACAAGGTTCCGTCCGGTTCCATTTGTTTACCACCCTAGTCATCATTGAACAGTATCATAGGCATTTAGAATCTTATATTCTTACCTTTAGCAAATTCTTCAAGACTTCCTTCATACTGCTCAATAAGCATTTTCTGTTCAGAAAATCTTTTCATCCTATATTTAAAGTGATCTTTGTATGGAATTAAACCAGGATCCAACTCCATAATCCTTAAGTTATCTGTGTCCGGTTTAATGTTTTTCATTGTTGAAAGGTCATCAGTCACAACAGTGTGATCATGATTTTCCTGAGAATATAATGCACCAAGTTAAGATTAAGGGCAGATTAGTCATTTTAGTGATGACAATGGGCAAATGAGTCATTTTAGCTAAAAAGAAGCAGAAATAACTTTAAAGGACGCTATGATCATACCTTGGTTTGACTTGATAATAATCTTCGGGTGCGAAAATGTTTTGAACTGACCAGCAGTTTTCCGGGTCCCACAGCAAAGTTTGGAAGCTGTTGTGGAGTGGTAAACAAGTTACTTCCAGTAGCCTGTTACAGAACCAAACATTGTAATTTGTAACGCAAATACGCTGACTATCATGGTCAAACCAGTGACTGTTATAATCAAGATTTTAACAAAATTTTGCTTTCAATTAAAGAAAAAAAAGTGATTCAACGAAAAATCAAGGAAATTAACTTAAGCACAAAGCTTTTTGCTTTTTAGTTTTAGGTACAATCACATGTAATTTAAATTTGACAAAAATAACCAGCTTGACTCACCATTTGCAGCAAACATATGCAGGTAGTAGCTAAATGAAGAAAAATTCACAAAAATCAAAAGTGAAAAAGGAATCTTGAAAATAATAATAATAATAGGAATCTTGACTATAACCCTAAATCAGCTTTTGGTGAAGCAAACTTTTTGACTAAAACAACCATACAAAATATATGTTGATCACTTGCAATAATCTTGCATCAACAAGGAGCAATTAGCAGTCTTTATTAATAATTAAACCCTAAATCACATCAACAATGAGTAAAATCACTCAAACCCCCAAGAAAAAACTTGATAATAACCAGTGCAAGAATCTTGATTAAAACCCTAATCAAACAAAGCAAAACCCAATTCTAAAAATGAAAGAACAGTTACAGAAATCAAGACATAACGAACTTTATATACCAATGAAGAATCTTGATCAAACCCCTAATCAAACAAAGCAAAACCCAGTTCTAAAAATAAAAGAGCAGTTAAAAAAATCAAGAAATGAAAGAAACTTTATATACCCATGAAGAATCTTGATCAAACCCCTAATCAAACAAAGCAAAACCCAGTTCTAAAAATAAAAGAGCAGTTAAAAAAATCAAGAAATGAAAGAAACTTTATATACCCATGAAGAATCTTGATCAAACCCCTAATCAAACAAAGCAAAACCCAGTTCTAAAAATAAAAGAGCAGTTAAAAAAATCAAGAAATGAAAGAAACTTTATATACCCATGAAGAATCTTGATCAAACCCCTAATCAAACAAAGCAAAACCCAGTTCTAAAAATAAAAGAACAGTTAAAAAAATCAAGAAGTTAAAGAACTTTATTTACCCATGAAGAATCTTGATAAAACCCCTAATCAAACAAAGCAAAACCCCAGTTCTAAAAATGAAAAACATGTTACAGAAATCAAGAAATTAAAGAGCTTTATATACCAATGAAGAATCTTGATCAAACCCCTAACATTTTATTTTTTTTTTGGTAATTGTGATTTCTCATTAAACTCAATTACCCCTAATCAAACAAAGCAAACCCCAATCCTAAAAATGTAAGAACAGTTAAAAAAATCAAGAAATGAAAGAACTTTATTTACCAGTGAAGAATCTTTACAAGAAAACTGTGTTAAGACTCCAAGATGAGGCTTAGGAAGCAAGCTCAAAGAACCATAATACATCTTGACACAATATCACACACAACACAGTGATTGAGGTGGTTTTAATGAGAGAAACAAAAGGGTGATAACTATTATCATGTGAATGAACTGAAGCCACTGACTGACCTTGAATAGATCCAGATGTTAAAGACAATGGGAAAAATACATAATATTTTACAGACCCACATCCAATTATCAAAGGAAAGCATCACTTTTGACTACTAGGAATTAATTGTTTGTTTGATTGATTGATGCTGCAAGGGAAGCAAGGGATATGTGAGCAGTGATGATGCCATGTCACATTACAAGGCAACAATAATAAAATGATAAAGGGAAAATATATAGTTTTCTAGTCGTTTATACTATGTTTGTTGTGTTTGTTTGTCAGTCAAGTTGTCGGTTGTTTAGAAGCTACATTGTAAATTGTTTTAGGATAATAATAATAATAATAATGATAATAATGATGTAGATTTGATGGAGAGTATTCACTAGGAACTAGTAGTTAAATGCATTTTAATATCAACTTTTACCATAGGTGGTAAATCAGTCACTTATCAACTGATCACTCATCGTAAGTAACTAAACAGTAATTTTTAAACTCTTAGCTTGTGGCTAGAAATTCAAAAATTACAAGTGTTATAAAAGTTTAAAGCTAAATTACACAAATTCTATCGATTTAAGTGAGAATACTTCATCTTGCTCTTTACCTAAAGGAAGTTTTGTGCTTGGGCCAACACTTTCGAAGGTGAGAGAGACTAGTGCGGTTGAATATATCAAACTTTTTTAATTTCTTGAGACGTAACACTTGTTTGTGATATCAAGGGCCTTTTGAACTAAATTTACCTGAATATGAGGAGTCTTGCATCATGTAAACATAGGACGGGCAATATGAGGGTCGCAAACTCACATGTTACAAGAGTGTGGTACGCCGATTTAGACTCACGACCACAAACAGCAAAGTTAGGTAGCTCGTTCGGGAAACAAGAGTTTGTGCACTTGTTGTGAGATAAATTGTTATTATTATGTTGGAAAATTAATAGAATTGAACATGGTTTGGTGAAAAGTAATTAAATTGTATAAATTATACGTTTCGGATTGGATTGTTGTTGATTTTGCGAGACCTGACTTGATTTTTTGTGTTTTGTGTATGCTCAAAACGGTTTTTTTATGGGTTGCATCCATTAAAAGATTGCAAATTTTTAGGGATAAAGATTGAAAAATGATGCGAAAGAAATGATTATTGGTGGTATTTACAAGAGCTAAATTTTTATAACTGTTTTTTTAAAGATTTTTTTTTTGTTATTTAACGGCTATGTGGTTATTGTGCAACGAGATTCACTTATGAAATAGATCCCGTGGTAAATAGCTTTATTTCTTTCTAAAAAAACGACTCGTTTTAACCTAGGGGGTAAACATGGGTGAATATATGGGAGTAGATAGATATTATTCTCTTTGGAGGGAGCTTATTTTAACCCAGGGTATGGGTGGATAAATACTTTTTCAAAACAACTTGTATTGACCTGTATTTAGTTTGTTTAGAATTTGTTTGTCCCAAATTCATTTCAAGTATAACTTGTTTTAACACGAACTCATTTTAATTTTAATCTCAACCCACCCGACCTTTCTGGTTTGTCAAGGCTAGTAGGGGTGTTTAAACACAATTAAAACTGTTGAATAATCTTACGAGTGATATTAATAACAAATTAAAACGCAATCGTTTTACTAAACCTTCAAAAATCCAACGACATGATTCCGTGTTTGATAGATATCAATCAAATCATCCAACCCGTCAAAATCAAACTGATTTGTTTGATCAGACTGACACAACCTATCCGATTGGTTAAACTAGAAAAATCATAGTTATCCATTCGATCCAAACAAACCCATCAAGAACCAATCAAACCGGACCATGAATTACAAAATTAAAAATTTGGCTCGTGTTGACGAAAATATCCTTGCCTTATTCCCCCAACAACTTGGATTATTAATTTAGTCGATTTCATATTTTTTTTAAGTTTTTCGTACATCTTTTCATGCTTAAAAGGCAAAACCATTCGCTTTATTAAATTTTCAAAAATCCAATGACACGATTCCATATTTGGCAGAAAGTGCTCAATCCGTCAAAACAAATTGTTTAGGTCGGTCCGACTAACACAACCCATCCGATTAATTCAACTAGAAAAATCATAGTCATCCATTCGATCCAAACAATCCCACAAAAAAACCAGTCAAACCGGACCGTGAATTACAAAATTAAAAAATTGCCCCCTGTTGACAAAAATACCCTTAGTCACTTACCTTATTCCCCAACAATAATAATAAAACCCATCTTAGTAGTCTCCTCTTTCTTTGAAAATCAAAACCCTGAAAACCCTAATTTGCAATCAATCAATCAGAATGAGTCGGAGCTTAGGTATTCCGGTGAAGCTGCTGCACGAGGCTGCCGGACACATAGTCACCGTGGAACTCAAGAGCGGCGAAGTCTACAGAGGAAGCATGATTGAGTGCGAAGATAACTGGAATTGCCAGCTCGAAAACATCACTTTTACCGCCAAGGTAAACCTAAACTCAATGCAATTCATTCCTAGTAGCTTCTAATTTCATATCTATCGTATATTTTTACTGAAACCCTAATTTTGTTCTAAACCCTAAACCCTAGTATAAGTTTGTGATATGGTTATTAACATATGCCATGTTAACAAATTGTAAAGATTATGCATGAAACATAGTTATCAAATGCCTTAGGAGCACTCAAGGCACATAGGCTGCAAGAAAAGCGAGGGCCTCAGAAAAAATAAGCGCACTCAAATAAAAAAATAAAAAATATGTATTATGTATATGAAAAATAATACTATTTTTCAAAGAAAAAATTAACAAAAGCTATTATATAACATTTAATATCAGCTAATTAGTACCGAAAGTTTTGAAATAGTCAAGATTCAAATGTAATTCCAAAACTTGAATAATAAAATGTACCAATATAATGCCTTTGACTTCTCCTAGATCTAAGCTTCCATAGCACCCCTTGTGCTTCTTTTGCTCGGTTTTTATGTTCTCATGTTCTTGGCATAGACAATGCCGAAGCACTCGCCTAGGAACTAGAAGCGCGTTTAACTAGCTTGTACTGGTTAGTGTTCTTGCGTAAATTTCAACAAACCAATGTAACCTTTTGTACTTGGCTTTAGGTTCTTAAAAATCTATGGTAGTTATGAAAGCTGTTCATGTATGTTGCTTGGGCATCTTGTAGCCACAATGGTAGTTTTGAAAGGTAAAGCCAAGTGTGGTGATTAGTTGCTTACACATTTTAGTCAATCAATTTGAAGTTTAGTGATTGAAGTTGAATAGTTTAAAGAAAAACCTTTTCTTTTGTCCTTCTACTCTCTGTTATAGAGGTTGGTTTGTTTTGTGTATTTGCGGAGTGGCAGTTTGATTTCTTTGAAAAGTTTCTGATTTCTGTCATGGTGCCATCTTTTACTTATTGGTAGGCGGTAGCTTAATTTAATAACATGATTTGTGTCTTTGTTGCCCCACTTATTTGATCTGCATTGCCACGATTATATTTGTCTTACGCTTCTTTGCCAGCACCCTTTCATATCTTTATCTTGTTATTGAACACTCAAAATACTTTTTGATGATGAAGACAATAGCACCAATGTCAGCACCCAGAATCTATTTTGAATACATATCTGTTTTTACCTCAAAGATAGGTTAACTTCAACCATGTTTTTATTGTGGAATCAAGTTTTTATTAACAGTTATAGTCTAATGTTGGTCTGCAATCTGCTTGTCTGCAGGATGGAAAGGTGGCTCAACTTGAGCATGTCTTTATTCGGGGCAGCAAAGTCAGGTTAGTATTTCTTCTCTGGGACATATTCATATATATACAAATACAATATGTGTATATACACACATAACGGGATATAGAGAGTAAAATAGAGGAACATGTAATATTTTTTTAATATGAGAAGTGAAAACACGTTACATGCTTCATAAATGTTTAAAGTGTTGTTGCGAAACCATGTTTTTTAAAATGGTTTCAGTTTTTTGCAAAACTGTCGGTGTTTTTTTGTTGTGTAGGAAGCTTTTGTGAGTTTTGTTTTAAGAAACCAGCCTTCACAACATTTTTCTGTTTGTAAAAACTAATGGATTGCAGAAAATCTGAAACAGATGTTTTGATTTTGAATGTGCATTTTGTGAAGGTTTGCTGTCACCATTCTTACCAAAATGGAGTTCAATCACTGTTCAACCTATATCTGTGTGCGCATTATGTTTTTTAAGAAAATATGGTGCATTGTAGGTACGGTCTTCATTTTTTCAGAAAGCGTGAACCAGAAGCCAGTGTCTAATAATCACTTAAGTTTTTAGAAAACCAAAGTTGCTTTACCAATTTTGTGAAAACTAGCTAAAACTCTGTAACATGGGATCCATTAAGTTTTGTTCATCCATCTACTTCTACTAGTCATTTTGAAAAGTCTTTGTACCAGTATGCGATGTTATTCATTAAGTATATCTTTTATGCATACATACTCAAAGTATAACATTTATAATCGTTTTTGTATTTTCTTACACCATACATGAATTAAGGAAATGCGAAGTTTGCCTAAATTAATTTAGCTTTACAAATATTTGCAGGTTCATGATCATACCAGACATGCTTAAGAATGCTCCAATGTTCAAACGCTTAGAAGCTAGAATTAAGGTAGCATCTTTGTATCTTTTAACGTGCGTGTACATTTTTTCTTCAGGTATGTATACACCCCTAATTGATACCATTTTTTTTCTTGTAGGGAAAAGGTTCTGCACTTGGTGTTGGTCGGGGCCGTGCTGTTGCTATGCGTGCTCGGGTAAGTATTATGATCTTTCACAATACATATATGTTCCTTTCTTTATCTTTTTAATAATTAATGTGTTAGCTACATATACACGTGCTGCTTACTGATTGGGATTTTGCTGTTATGCAGGCTCAGGCAGCGGGTCGTGGAGCTCCGGGTCCGGGTCGAGGGAGGTGATCACTTTCTAGATCAAAATTAAATGTATCGTCGCTTGAAAGATGGATTCTAAGGCAATTAGGTTATTGTTTTGATATGTAAGAGTTGGATTTATATTTGATTTTATGTCTAATCATGTTCTAAATGTGAAGTTGTGGTACACTATTTTGGGCTTAAATATGCTTCAAAACTTCCGAAGTGTTTGTTCATCCTATTCCTACTGTTTTAATATCTTTGTGTGAGAATTTTGTGGGAGAAAACAGTAGAAGAAATAAAATTATAGAATACTAACTTAGAATATGAGATAAGACAACTAACTTAATAATATACAAACAATTGTATGTATAAATGAGCTACAATTGTTGTATATTAGATTTTAATATTACACTGCAACTCTTAATAGTGTATTCACTAGCTAATCAAGCTGATGCTACTAATGTTTATATGTAGAGCTATTAGGAGTTGGTGCTTTGTTGTTTACTAACTCGAATAGCTTATCTTGATGACATAGGTGGCTCACCTGCCCCACCGCAAAAACTTAAGTTCGCTAGTTTAACTCTGATAACTCTCACGTTTTAACAGCAAGACCATCTTTATTGATGACTTTTTACAATTAGGTTGGCATGAATGATTAAAAAAAGTCAATAAAACCTCATGACCCGTAGCAGGACCACCTAAGTTTGTTATGGTCTATGGGGTTGTGTGACAAATGTCAGCACGTGAGTGGTTGTAGTTAATTTTATTTTTTCTTTACTATCAATTAATAATTTGAATTTTGTTTTACAATTTGTATTATTTAACTTTAAAAAATATATATAAAAACACAGCGTTGCTTAATTTTCTTATGAACATTTTGATATAAATTTTTATTAAAAACGAATTACTTTCAAGAATACGTATATTTTGAATACAAGTTTGCACGATTTTTTTTAAACTTGTAAATCAATTATTAGGTTCGAAATGAAATTTAAATGCATAGTTTTTCAAAATTTAAAAATACGGTCTTGTTTAGTTTTCTTTTATTTTTTATTATTCTATATTGTGAACATTTAGATACAAATTTTATTAAAAACAGAATAAGATTTAAGTGCTTAGTTTTTTGTACTTGTAATTTTTACTTTCAATGTCACAATTGTAACTTATATTATCTATTTATATTTATTTATTTATTTAAGTATGATTGATGAATATTAATACTTTTTTCAAATTTTTAATAGCATTTTATATTTAAAATATTTTTTTTCAAATAAGTATATTTATTATTTATAATAAATTTTATAGAATAAATTAAAAACTAAATCATATTTGTAATAAAAAATTGGTTTAATTTATGCTGGGTTAGGCTATGAATTCGAATGGAAAATTGGTTGGATTAGGTGGTGAAGACGGACTTGTCTAACTAGACTAAGATCCTATATATTATACCCAGTACTTGTGAGCCCAGCCCAATAAGTGCAAGCTACACTTTTAGGGTTATTCATATAGGATCTTATAAATTAGAGGCTCTACTTTGTAATGAGAGACTTTTTTCTAAGCCTCTCTATGTATTTACACCTAAAATTTATGATACGATTTGATTTGGTTCTTCCATGGTGTAAATCTGAGTTGTAACTATCCTTTCCTATTCCTCTTTAATTTCATGATTCTACATTTATATAAATTGTGTGCGTAAAAGAGAGAGAAATTTTTTTTTTATAAAAGGTTTGATTGGGTTGGGTTGTGAACAAATGCAGTCTTAAATGTTCAAAAGTATTTGTTTGATGGGACGTGTTAGAAGGCTGCACATAAAATGCGTTCAATGTAGCATATGGTTGAGTGAGGGATGTCCATTATCTAGCACACCAGGACGGCAAGACCTCGCTTACCTAAAAGTGTAAAGTCGGACATGCATATGAGAAAGTCATGATGTACTATACCACTTTTAGCTTATGAGCTCTTTGTCATACCTTGCTTAAGTTCTCCCTATAAAAGAAGATCTTGGTCGTCTTTGAAAGACATCTTAATCCATTCATCTCTCTCACTTAAGAACCACTTTCTCTCTCTACACTTACTGCAGAAGTAACCCTTGAGCTGCTAAAGCATTTCACCAGTTGTTTATAGCTAGCCCAAACGTGAAGATAAAATTAAAACTTAATCGGTTAAATGAGTCAACATGTCAACTGCTTAGGTGATATGAACACAACCGTTTAACTAATCAGCTTTCACGTATTCGACTTGTTAGATTTGTGTCGTGAATCCGCATGGCATAATTTCACACCCCTATAAGGAGTTATGGGTGACACGAATGTCATGCCAACCATGCCAACATGAACACGATATGGATATTCGTGGGCTGACATGCATGAGCACCGCCCATTTAACGCAACTTTTTTCTTCTTTTGTTTCACTTAAAACTGATATAAGTTAAGTTACATTTGTTATTGGAATCAAATCATGACTAAAATTGAAGTGTATGTAATAGAAATGATGTTCTATGGATTAAAGATGCATCGTTAACATGTCCTTAAAGAACTTCAGAAGCAAATTGAAGTCGTTGAGGATCTATAAAGAAACGCAAGGCATCGACTCCAGGAATTAGTACGTATAAAGGGAGCCTATGGTGTATAACCATGTGATCACTGGCTACTCAATCCCATTACCAAGGCTTGGTTTAGGAGGATAATAGATGCCAAAGTTCCAGAAAATGTTGAGGGAACTTTAGAAGCAAATTGAAAACATTGAAGATCTACATAGAAACACAAGATACCAACTCTATGAATTTGTATGTCTAAAGGAGCCTATGGTGTACAACCACGTGATAACTAGCTATCCGATCCCATTTCCAAGGTTTGGTTTTGGAGTATAACAAAAGTCGGGTTCCACTAGACATTGATGCAGGATCACGACATAGCTATCGCCTCAACACCGTGTGTTTGTTAAAATGTTTGACTAAATCAACAATACACTGACCCAATACGATGAAGAATATGAGGAGGAAGACCTTCGGCTAAGGATGACGATAAACGAGGAGAAGGAAGGCTTCCGCCATTAGAATGGTGCCGACTAACGAACACATTTTACTAGTTTAATAGTTATAGTTGCTTAAATTATGTATACTTAAAAAGATCAGATCTTATTCCATTTGAAATTCAAGCACTTCACTTGTCGCTTACGAATTCTTTCTATGCGGTCTAACAAACACATTTTATTTTATTTTTTTTTTACTTTCACTCGTTCAATTCAACTAAAAGTCATTTCGCCTGTCACTTACGAATTCTTCCTATGCTGTCTAACGAACACATATTATTATTATTATTATTATTTTTACTTTTACTAGTTTAATTCAACTAAAAGCCATTAAAAACTGAGAAACAATTTGCAATTACGATAACCATTTTGTAACGTCAATTCTATTTAATGAAGACTTATAATTTGTATTACTTTTTCATAACACAAAATAAAATACATGAGTCAAAATTTGGTTTGTGTGAACACATGTATTTTCGCATTGATCACAAAAATGCCATGAATCATATATTTCAGACAATTTTTCAAATATTTTGGATATTCATAATATATACTTTTTTAAAGTTAATATTTTATATATCTTCTATCATGAAATATTCAAATATCCAAAACTCGAATATTTCGAATTTGATCAGCCCCTACGTGTAAATAAATATAACTTCTCATTTCCTAGAAATGAAATTTGAATTTTGATGATATATTGAAAAGAGGAAAGTTGGTGTGATAAATAAAAACCAGTGGAAAAATTCAAAAAAAAGAAAAGAAGTAAACAGATCTCTCTCTCTCTCTTTATTATTATTATTTATACTCGCGCCGTCTTCTTTCATTCCGGTAAATATATTTCTCTCTCATTTCTTCAAATCTGCTTCATTACATTACTTGATAATAATAATAATAATAATTAGCTTTTATGTTTCGTAACCGATTTGTATACCATTTGTTATTATCGATTACGATCTCCATCGAATTGACGATTAGTTGAAATTAACCTGGTTTTGGTGTTAGTTAAGTGGAGATTAGTAACCGATTGCACTTCATTTGCTTGATTACTTGATAATTAGCATCAATTTCTGCATCCTTACGTAGATTTAAGTTTAGGTTTTGTTATTATCAGTTGCGGTTTCCACCGATTGATGGCACTTGAATTAGTTAAAGTTAACCTGGTTTTGATGTTAATGAAGTGGAGATTATTAATTAAGTACACTTCATTTGCTTAATCTTCTTCTTGTTTGTGCTCATTTTGTTTTAAACCAGCCGAGCTATAGCTCCTTTTTGACTCACGGGAGCTTGAGCTCGTTTATTATTTGTTAATTTATATACGTTTTTAGTTATTGAGAAAACTTTAAACAGCTCGACCTAGTGTGCAGTAACTTAAGCTACGTTGTGTGGTGTGAAATTAATACATAGAATTTCAAAAGAGTTAAAACGTCAAAAATACCCAAGGCTCGACACGCCTAAAGATCTTCCCATACAAGGCTCGAGCCCTGACTTGATAATTAAATGAGCTTTGTTTGAGCCTCAGGCTCGATAAATAAATGAGCTTTATTTGAGGCTCAAGCTCGATAACTAAATGAGCTTTATTTGAGGCGGCTTAGGCTCAAGCTCGAGCTCGATAGTTAAATGAGCTTTATTTGAGGCTTAGGCTCGGCTTGGGCTCGATAAGGCTCAGCTCATTTCAAGTTTTTTATCAATCCGATCTCGAGTGGCTCGTTTCGTTTGCATCCCTAGTGATTCTTGATTAGCGCATGCCTCTGAAATTGGATTCTAATGTCTAAACTCTAAACTGTCATTTTGTTGTTTTTCATTATGGATTTGATCTTGTCACCAGGTATAACAATGATTAATTCTGAGATTAATACGAGTGAGCTCGGGACTAATGCATCCGGCCCCACCACAGTTCTCAAACAACCGGTTTTAGCAGCCAAAAAGGTAGCACTAAAAGACGTTCAGAACCAGAACAATAATAATAACTTCACGCGTCCTCGAAGCTTAATTCCATTAGAAGGACAACTGTTTGCAGATGCATCTAAAACATGTGGAACCAAAAGGCTTACACCAGATTATGCTTCATCTCCTGTGACCAATAATATTGCACATGACCGTTTTAATTACCCGCGTAGAAAATATGACTTTGCGGGTTATCCAAAGCCTGCAAGTTTAGGTCAAAGTCAACAAGAGGTAGGTCAAGCAAGCGGGATGAATGTGCATTATGGTTCTTTAGTGGGACCAAACCAAACGAGTTCAAAAACTTACGGTTCTCGGTTTAAAGAGGCTAATGATGAACAGTGGGCGGATCGATTCATTCGTTTGCAGAATTTTATCAAGCAGTGCGATGGATCTGATCATAGAGAGAATATTCAATGTATGTTAAGTTGTTGACTGCTGTGTTGACTTTTTTTCTATTGAAGTTGACATGTTAATTGATATGTTTTGTTTTTTGTGATTGTTATGATCTTGCAGTGCTCTTGCGTTTATCGCCCTCGGAGCTTAGTAAACATGCGGTTGAGTTGGAGAAAAGAGCGATTCAGTTGACTATAGAAGAAGGTACGAGAAAAAGCCAAATCTCCTATTTTTAAAAAAATATGAATTTGTATACAAATTTTGAAGATAATAACTATAAGCGGGATTTTACTGGGTATGTTTGTTTGTTATGCAAATCTTGAAGTTTCTAGGCCAGGCCCACGAGAGTGCAAGAGTTAGCTCTATATCTAGATCCATAAAGTGTTCGACTTTAGTCAAATGAGACAGAAATAACCTCTTATAACGAAAAAAAGGTGGAATCTTGGCACACTTTATGTAGTTTTGGTTCATAATTGGTCAAAGTTAAGGTCCGTAGGAGGTTTATATGTAAAAACAATCAAAGGGATGAAGAAATTATTTACTTGATAAACAGGTTGATTTATAATTAAAAATCTTTACAATTTAATTTGATGTTTCAAGTGTTATTCTGTTGCAGGAAAAGAGATGCAAAGAATGCAAGCATTAAACATATTAGGGAAGCCTTCAACTACCAGAACTCCTATTCCAATATCACAGCACAAGAACTGAAATTCAAAGCCGAAAATAGGTAGGAAAATAAGGTTAATTCGCCAGCAGAATTCCTAGGTGAATTTAACGTTTTTGAAATTTTGTTTGTTTTAAAGCTTTGTAACTTGTGACTTTGTGTATTATGTGATGCTGGTTTTACTCTTCGTTTTGGATTTATTTTTTGTTGTTGATGTGTTAGGTTTACAACTCATTTGATATAATAACTTATTTGCAGTTTTGCAATTTAATTTCACTGGTCTGTTACATGAGTTCAAATTGTTCGTTGAAGGCTTTGCTTTTAACGATTTCATAAAACTTTAGGTTTGATATTTTAAGATCAAGTTGGCTAGTTGCTATAGAGGATTGACAAATGACTTGGTAAAAAGGCTATGCGTTGTGTTTAACTAAAAAGTGCATACAATGGTCTTATGTAAGTCTTAATTTACTGCTAAAATTCATGCAATGAAAAATGTAAATAATTATGACTTGGGCCCAAAGTATCAATTTAAAGTTGGGTAATGATCTCTTTATATTTATACAGTCTTTGACTCCTTTCTTAACCCAAATGTGTATGTTTCAGTTCTTCTGTTAGGCCCATTACCTTTGGACCCTACTAGTCTAGTGTCATAAATTAATGTTAGATCAACTCATCAAAGATAAGGTTTATTTCATTGCTAAAAGGTCCTTATGACATATTGACAACTTTCTAATATGTTTTATCTGAATAAACCAGAATCATTATTTTAATTGTAAATTTCACAAAACAGGAACTTATTTAGCTTGTTGATTAGTTTGGTTATTATGTATATCCTTTTTAGTAGAGTTGGTAATTATACTTTGCTTTGCTGAGCATCTTGGTAGAGATAGGAATAATATATGTCAAGGGAGTTATATGATTATATCGATTCTGAGTTTTTGAGTCAGAAGACGCAAAAGGAGCTTCAAGCCGCCTCATGTGCTTCTGGGTCAAAGTCGGTCAAAAGTGGGGTATTTAGAAGGCTGATATATGAAAAAAGGAGGGCAAAAAAAAAAAGAATGGATGAATAAATTATGAATGGTATACATGATAAAATGGTTGACATGCAAAATATACGAGAGGCATGTAGCTTTTGGTTTTAAATAAAGCTTATTTGGTTGTACATAGAGCAATGTTGACGTTAGATACGCATGCTGCCGGCCAAAGGGCTAGTCGGTTCTGTCCAAGGTTACTTGCATGGAAATAGTGAGCAAGAACATGCTAGGAGAACATATAAAGCTTTATAAGTGAAAAAAAAGGATGAATTTTTAACCAAATCACAAGTGAAATTTAAGTTGCAAGAGGGAAATTAATAAAATTTAAATTGTTTTCATGTTGATCTAGGGTCCCTTTCTATATTTCAAGACTCTAGCAGTACAAGACAATATATATTGCATCTAAAGTCTTTATATGGTTTGGAAAAATATGCCCATGGGCCATTATATAATGGTTCGTCTCTTACGTTTATGTAGAAATGTAGATGGTAGAATAAACCTTTTCTTTTCTTTTAATGATCAATCTGGTCACTAACTCATTCGATTTCGATCGTCTTCATTTACCGAGTACTGGATTAATCCTAATGAGAAAATTTACCATAGGTGAGAAAACCCGTTAGCACAACCTAGAACCCCTATTTTGTCACAGCTTATAGAATAACCCTTAGGTAGTGTTTGTTATGGAGGAATAGAAGGTGAAATGTAATAAGTCATTCCAAAGAAATAAAAAAAAACAAACATATTTGGTTACCATGCATGAATGGAATGGATCATTCCAAATGGAATGAAACTCCTTCCATTTTTAGGATTTTTATTCTTTTGGGTATGTGTGATTTTTTTAGGAATGAAAAGGTCAAAAATCATTATTACTATTATAAAATTATAATTGTACTATAATTATTATTATTATTTTCCAATTATAGTTATTATATTATTATTATATAATTATCATTATTGTTTTGTATATTATAATATAACTATTAGGGTATGTTTGGTTGGATGTAATGAAATGAAGGGGGAATAGAATGAGAGAAGGAATGGAATGTAATGGACAAGGGAATGAAATAGATCATTACCATTCCTTTGTCTTGTTTGGTTAACCTATGGGAATGACATGAATTATTACTTTTTGTTGTTTGGTATCAAAAAAAAAAATTTGTAGGAATGAATTAGAAATAATAAAAACACTCCTATCTAAAAATATTTTTTTTTACAACCCCCCCCCCCCCGCAACGACGACGGTGGCGGTAGCTCTGGCGACGAATATGGTGGTGTCGGTGGCGACGGTGGTGGTGGGCGGTGGTTGTGGTGGTGGTGGGGGTGGCGGTTCAAGTGGTGGTAGCATTGGTAGTGATGGCGATGGTAGGGCGGCGGCGACGGTGGTGGTGGCAGCAATGGTAGTAGTGGTGGTGGTGTTGAGAAAGTAGGATGAAGGAGGAATGGAATGAAAAAAAAAGAAGGGGGGTGGGAAATAATGGTTTTGATGGAATGGACTCCATGTGTAATGAATAATTCAAGTTCCACTGTCATTATTGCATACCAAACGCTACCTTATTATATTAGAACTATTACTACATTATCAATATATATATATATATATATATATATATATATATATATATATATATATATATATATATATATATATATATATATATATATATTTGTTTAATTTGATGAGTTAACATTTCACAATGCATATACGGTTTAACGATCTCATTGCAGCACGAGGGTCCTAAAAATAGTTATTATGAATATTCATTTATTATTAATAGTATTTATTTTTATTTATTATTATTACTAATAAAAAATATTAATAATAATAGAGTGATTAATCATTCCATTCTTACATGGTAACCAAACATGACAATGGAATGGTAATGATCCCTTTCATTTCTTTTTTCATTCCATTACCATGTCTATTCCATTCTCTCATCTATTCCATTACCCCGTACCAAACATACCCTAGGATATCTTGTATTTCTTTTTGATTAAATTTTTAACATACATGTCACACCATAGGCGTATTATTTTATTATAACCATATATTATTAAAACGTAAATATAATAGGTTAAAGCACTAGTTTTAGAACCCGTGTGATGTACGGGAAGCTCAAAAGAAATGCAATTAAACTATAAAAATTAAATGATTAAATTAAAAAACCTATATTTTATCAAATTAAATAGTTTAATAAGTTCATATTGCATTTTTAAATGGAATATTCATACGAATACGTGGTGCATTCTCATGCACAGTGGCGGATCTTGAGCATCTAGTATGGATGGGCCGAAAGTCACAATAACCAAATTTTTTTTCCTACTTCTATGTTTCGGGTCGGCAATCCGGTTCGGGTCAGGTCAAACAATAATTCCAAACCCTAACCTACCAAATTGAAAGAAATACAAAATGGTGAAATGCTAATTACCGAATCCGGTCTTTGCTTGCTTTTGTTGACTGTTTCGATTAATCGATTTCACTCCCACACGAGTCAGTTCCGAACCTCAGGCCTCAGCAGACAACGATAGTGCCCAATCAACCAATCGATTTAACATCCAAACGATTTCATCAATTCACTTGCTTGCTTCTCCCGCTTCTGTTTTGACTTCTGTGCCGAACCTCGTAAGTCAGTAAGTCACACAGCGGCTATTGCACAACGGAACCTCCGCTTGTTGTGTTCGAACAACAACCATACGTTAGGGTTGAATTTTGGGCTTAATGTTTAGTTTTTTTGTTTAAAATTTATTTGGGCTTGCGGTTGGTCTTATGGAGTTTTATTTCTTAGCCTGCCTTTCTTTATCTTAATATTTATTTCGCAAACGATTTTTCATCTTCGTCTTTAAACAAACTTTATATAAAAATTCAAGGTTGGCCCTGACTCAAATAATATGGATGGGCCAGACTCAAATAACTTGGCTGGGTCGCAGTCAACACACACACACACATATATATATATTCTTGATTTTTCCAAAAGAAGGATACTACCGAACGAAAAACATGATGGAGCCGCGACCCGGTTTGGCCCAAAGAACGATCCGCCAGTGCTCACGCAGTTTCTTCATTATTATGAAAAAGATGCACCTAATGATTTTATAAGTTGTAATTATATTTTTAATGGAATGGTGAACTCTAACAAAAGATGATAAGATGATTCATTATAAATAACATAAAAAGATAACATCCTATATAAAATTAGCACGACTAAAACTCGCTTTTGTATTACAGATTTGAAAACAATGGATGAGAACTCCATAGATCCATGGAGGTTGAATTAATACGTGAAAATAAAATTGCTATTCATTCATAATTTCTTCTTCTTTTTATCTTTTTAAACCTATAAATATCGCTCATTAATTTTTACCACAATCATCCTCTACACTGAAAAGTGTTAATAAATTGATTTAATAAAAAAATGATAGATAAAAAAGATAGATATGATTTCATTAAAGATATAAATATTTTTACTATACTGACATAAATACCTACATATTTTTAATCTCTATAATTTTAGTAATTAGTTATTTGATTAAATGATGAATTCATATGTTATGATTACACTGACATAAGCAAGTTTTCATTAAAAATAAGAAAATAGTTTGAGTGGAAAATTTTGGCTAAGAATGAATCTTCAAGTGACATGCATTCCCACTTATTTTATTTTATTATAATAGATAGATATGTTTTGATGGGAAAAGCTAAAATATATAGGAAAATTGGAAATAAATAATCTCACATTTTGTGTATTGGCCGATAATAATCCCATCTTTAAAAATCACTAGCAATGGTCCCACCTTTTAACTATTTTTGTGTCACTGGTCCTCCGTTAAAAAATACTTAACGTCGTTATGATTTTTCTCTAGTTTCAAACCGATGTTTTAGGGCTTTTGATTGGAAGAACGATACGAGTCGACCAATGTAAAACTTATCTCGAAATAGCGATCCAAACGACGAAACAATGTTTCAATTCGGGTGCTTGAATTTCCAATTAACAAAAATCAAGCCATTTGAATCACCATTTTGAAATAAGTTTTACATCAGTTGACTCATATCGTTCTTCCGATCAAAAGCCCTAAAACATCGGTTTGAAACTAGGGAAAAAACATAACGACGTTAAGTATTTTTAACGGGGGACCATTGCTAGTGATTTTTAAATGTGAGATTATTATCGGCCAATACACAAAAGGTGGGATTGTCTATTTCCAATTTTCCAAATATATATGGAGACAAAAATGAGAAGTTTGAGAATGATTAGTGGTCACAAATAAAAACCCCTAAAAAAATCAAAAAATAATAAAAAATCATAACTTAAAATATAAATAAAACATGAAAAAATTTTAAAAACTAAAATGCCCCCCCCCCCCTCCCCCATCATTCCCGTTAAAAAAAACGACGAAAAGACACAATGACAAAAATTAACAAAAAACACAATTATAAAAAAAAAAAGACACAACAGGTCGCAACAAATAACACAGTGCCGAACAGAATATGACATAATGTTGAGTAATTAACACAATATCAAGAAAAAAAATACAATGTTAAGGAAAAAAGACACAATCAATGACGAAAATAAACATAAAGCACAATGATAAATAAAAAAAACAATGATCTTTTTTTTTTTTTTTTGAGAACGAGGAAGACGGTGGAAACATTTTTGTGTTTATACTTTTTTCGCTTTTTTTAATTAAATTTTGAGTTATGATATTTTTAATTTTTTTAAGAGGTTTATTTTGTGGCTACAATTGCTTCTCATTCTTCTCATTTTTGTCCTTTTATGTAGAATAACCTAATCTGTGTTTTGATTATCATAAAGATAATTATAATAAGTGATAAGTAAGATCTAAATTACAGCTGCAAATTGCAATGAAAAGTTTATGCCTTGGTCCCAAAGTTAAAGCATTAAGTTGGGTAATGGTCCCTTTATGCACTCCTTAACGAGCCCAAATTTGTTTGTTTCAGTACTGTTGGGTCCACAACCTTTGGACTCTACTAAGTACTGACTAGTGACTACTGACTACCGTCATACATTTGTGTGGATCTTATGTTTTATTTACTTGATGTGTTGGCTTTTTAACTCATTTTTATGATAACTCATTTGCAGTTTTGCACTTTGAGCAAGGGCTTGTATTGCTTGTTGATTAATTTTGGTAATCAACTTTCTTTTTAATTCTGAGTTGGTTATTATACTTTGTTTTGGTGAGCATCTTGGTAGAAATAGGAATAAGATACATATGTATAGTAGGGCATATGATTGTTTAATGATACAGCTTAAGGCATCCCAAGGGAGTTCAATTCACATTAGATCAATTGTAAGATACGATTGTAATGGCTCAAGTTTTTTTAGTCATATATGCCATGTAGTTAAAATGACCAAGTTTTGTTTTAAAAGGCGCAAGAGGCGCTTAGGGAAACACATCAGCGGAGTAAGGCTACACCGCATGTGCTCATGGGTTGAAGTTAGTTGAATATGGAGTTTTTAGGATTCTGATATGCAAACAAAAGCAAAAGGGTGAAAAAAATACGAACGATTTACTTATAAAAACGTTGATGTGTAGAATAAACAAGAAATGCATAGCTTTTGGCTGTATATAAAACTTAGTTAGTTGAACATAGAGCAACGCTTCATGTACCTCATGCACGAGCTTCGAGTTTTAGGACATAAACGTCTAGGAGTCTCACGCTTTTGAACCAGTTGCCAAAGTCAATATGGACCCGGAAGTCCGTCAAAAGCCTTATCCAAGAAGTAGTATAGAAAAATGTTATGTTCTTTATGTTTAGCGGGTTTCTGTACTTGCGAGTAACCAAAACTTTTCAATTGATCGGTTACAACAAAAGTTGCTATAAATATGTTTCAACCATTATACGAACGACAATTTAGAGGGTTAAACTACTAGAAAATGATGACGTTGCATGCATATGTTGCCGGCCAAAGGCTAGTCGGTTCTTGTTGAAGTTCTCTTCTATATAAACATACATAATGGGCAAGAAAATGCATTTGATGGTTCATCTATAGAGTCTTATGGATTGTAGAATAAACATCTACCTATTCTAATAAAGTAAAATAATTTTGAACACATGTCATTTGAAAATTAATTTCTAGCCAAAATTTCCCGCGTAATCTTTTCTTCTATTTTTAATTAAAACACATTTATGGCAGTAGAATCAAAACGTATATATCAATTTTTTAATCAAATAACTACCCCTCCGTTCCATTAAAAGTGTCATGGTTTAAAAAACACAAAGTTTAAAGAAGATTAAATGATTACCTTTTTTACTTACAAAATGATAATAATGCCCTTGAAAATTGGGTCCATCAACATTGATTATTAATGTTAGTTATGTGTGTTTAAGGACAAACTTGAAAATTGACTAATAAATTTTGAAAGTGAATATTTGTAATGGGACAACTAAAAATAGAAATATGGACAATTTTAATTGAACAGAGAGAGTAATTATCTAAATTATATGTATTAAAAACATGCAAATATTTATATCAATATAGTCAAAATATTATCTAGCTATTCTAATAAGTAAAATAAATGTGAACACTTGTCATGTTTTGGTTAATTCTCACAATTTTTTTTCTCAAAAACTAATATACCCTAATATATGTAATAAATCAATAATGATTCACTTTACTTTTACACTATATTTACATAATATCTATATATTTTTATAAATATAAATATTAACATATTATTTTACTATATATTTCAAAATACTTGGTGAATTTCAAAAATCAACAACAAATCAGGTTTCTCAAATGAAATTTGCTTTGGGTTTTTTGTGGAACATAAATTTGATTTTATGGGTCAAAAGTTGGTAAATAGATTGTTTGGTACAAGTTAACTGCATTTAGGTTAAAATTTGTAACGGGTCAAAAATGAAAATTTTGAGTATTTTTAAAAGTTTGAGAATGCAGAATAGATTTATCGTCAAATTTGTTATGGGTTCAAAGTGTTGACTTTAAAATGTCAAAAGTATGAAAGTTAGAAATTTAAACATGATTCGGGTTTCAAATTTATTTTTAAGAGCATTTTTTTGAAACAATCAAAAGGTTCGGGATTTGGCAAACTAACTATTTTTCCCTCAACTCTTAAAATATAAGAAAAGATTGCGAACGCTTTCGACGTGCCAACCCCATGCCTATCAATGCTTCTAACTTTTATCAAATTTGAAATATTTATTTCAACATTAATTTTTCCTTCAATAGTGATCAGAACGTTGTATGAGAAGCATGTCATGCAAAACTATGCTCAAATGAATATTCACAAAATTGAATGTGTTAATATGTTATTTTTATGTTGTCATTATGACAAAGTTAAGAAGCCCACTGAAACTTATCAAAATCTTTTTCATGGTGTTGCTCAGAAAAACATAGCTCTTGAAGAACATCCATTGTTACAATTTAATGTTCTATTTTCATTATGGGTGGTAAATTGATAAATATATCAATAAAGGTAACGCTCATTTTGTATTTAGACTGAGTGGTTAGAACTACTATTATATGATAAGCTTTATTTCCGAAATTGGTTCATAACCAAAAGTCTTTCAATTATACACATATGGCACCGAGAATGAATTTTTCAATAGAAGAAGCATTCTCGGGTATGTTTTTGCACGGGCATTTTTTTATTAAGTTCATTTAAAAAAATCGTTTTGTGATATATATAAATAAAATCAATTTATGTATACATTGTATAGATGCAAGCATAGATGTAATACATTTTTTTTCATATACGCTATGTAATTATTTTTTTACTAATAATTTTATAATTTAAATTATCCCGTGTGTGACATGGGCTCTAAAACTAGTTAAATTAATATTTTAAAAATACATAATTGTAATGGATATAGTTATGAAATGCACGTATCTCTCCAAAATAATGGCTGGATAAACTTGAATTATATTAGGATCCTGTAAGGTTAATGTTTTTAATATACATGTCACACCGTAGGCCATTATGTGTTATTATTTAAGAATATGTTAAAATGCAAATAAAACATTAAAGCATCGTGATAAAATTATTATAATTATAATAAACTAGTAAGTAATATATTCCGTGACAATGTGACATAATATACTTTTTTCTTCATATTTTTCGTTTGAAAGATGCATAATATACTAAGTTTAATGAGGTTTCTAGGTAGAAGCACAAACTCAAATCCTAGATTTATAAGCATTGATACTCTTTTTGTGTTTTCTGTATACCATTTTAATTTTAAGTTGATTACGGCATCATCTAGAGTTTTTGACCTGTTCACTTAGCGAACTGATAGAGCGATCATTTCAAAAACCAATCCAATTAATTCGAAAGCCTTGCATGCAACTCATTTGTTTGGATGCAAAACAACTGAGAGGCCCTCCTCACATTACTTTGGTTCTCAAACTATCGATCGAAGAGTATATATTTGTCGAACATTTCTCACTTATTCAAAAGCAAAACTAGCTAATGCATCATAGAATGAATATAAAGAACACTAAAAGCAAAACTAACTCCCTTTGTAGTTTGTGTTCCTTAAATATGATATTTTCTCGTATTTGTTTCATAACAACTTATGCGTACAAAAAATTATATACATTTAAATTTTATAGTTTTAAGGATATCTGATAAATAAAAAGTGGTTAGTAAAGTGATAGTTCATCAACCAGGGCCAGGTATTCAAGCAATTCAAAGAACATGTCAATATTTTGTTCTCATCTATAAAAGCAAATTTGATGTTTCTTTAAAGACATATATATTTTTTAGTACTAACGTATAACTTAATTGGATTTTCGCTAAGCATTCCTGATGGATTCTTCAAATTTTGTGAGGGAGTTCTCCATTTTTTAGAGATTGTTAAAAATGGTTGTGAAATGATGAGAGAGAAAATACTACTGTTCATGGTTAAATTTGGAGAAACACACTGTTTATCTCTATAATTTTTTTTAATGTTTTTGAAAGTGATTGTGAATGAATGAGAGGGAAAATGTAATGATGAAAGTGTAAAAAAAGTATTATTTAATTAAAAATGAAAGAGAAAAGATGGTATTTTTAGTGTAATTATAGAGATGGAGGTGAAGATTGAATTGAGAATGCTCTAACCACTATAAGATATTAATAAAACTAATTACAAAACATGTGTTTTCCGACTTCATCCTTGTGAACATGCATTTTAATCCTTTTAATGAAATATATAACTTTACCAAAATTAAACATCTTAAAGTTGCCGATCAAATAATCTCATTATGTAAATCATGTTTAATTGTTGTGGGGTTGGCGGCTAGTGACACAAACAACGTCGGTTAAACACTTGAACGTTCTGAGTTTGAGTAAGTAAAAAAAAATTGTAAGCAAACACGTAGGGCTGAGCACAGTTTGGTTCGGTTATTAGGCGAAACCCAAACCGAAGTAATCGGTTATTTGAATATGCAAACCGTTCGGTTTTCGATTTTCTGGTTTTTCGGTTAATTTCGGTTTCGGTTCGGTTATTTACGGTTTTTTTTTTCAATTATGAGTTGGCATTGCAAAAAAAAAAAATTAAAAAACAAAATGCATAGTTTAAGATTGTATAAGAAAGTGCTAGAGAACTTAGAGTACCATAGTCCACATATATGTTGAATTCAAAAGACAAAAATAGGTACGTGTTTCGTGGAACTAAATGAATACAAAGTTGCAAATAAAGTTTAAAAATTAAAAAGTATTAAAAGTTTAGTCCCGATCTTTATTCATCATATTATTTATTTATCTTAAACGTTTAGTGCATTCATCATGATCATGATATCTTTGTCATCATCAATCGGTTCGGTTCTGTTTTTTTTCGGTTTTTTAAAATGGATAACTGAATCGAAACCGAAACTTCGGTTTTAAAAAACAAAAAATTAACCATCGGTTAATGTTTCGGTTCGATTTTTTTGTTATGTTTTTCAATTAATTCGATTTCGATTCGGTAAATTTGGTTTTCTGCTCAACCCTACAAACATCAATGACTTATCATAGACATTGGAAAGACAAGTCTTAGTTATTAGTTGGGTGGGTTACAAATGAGAATCCACATCCTAATCAAATTATATTCTCGTCCAATGGGATGCCACACACTTCATCTTTATATCCACTAATTTATCCACAATACTAATTTTAATTTAAAATAATTTTATTTTAGTTTAAATTATACAATATGTTGACGTATATACATGTGATTTGTACAAAGTTAGACATATATTTAGGTTTCCAAAAAAGGGATGTTTAATCCCCATTTTCAGTAGATAATTTTGTAATACAACTTGATATTTTGCTTAATATGCAATCATCTACCATTCTCTCTTTCTATCATTTAAAATATCAGTAAAACACTACGTACAAATTTGTTATATGATAATTCTATACTTAAACTGGTTTTGTAAATTGTAATTAACTCTTTAATTTGCTTTCATGTGATCCTTTTATAGTATTTAGGTATTAACACTAAACCAAAGACCTAAAAAAATGATATGTTTTATCCATTTATCTTATACACCCACAATGCCATAAATACGTGAAAAGATTAGTTACTTCTTTTGTCGGATTTAGAGAAAATCTAAAGCACGTGAAAGCAAAAAATTCAAATCCAAGAGGATGATGTTTACAAAAGCAAGTTATGACCCATTACTAAAAATTATTTACTACCAGTATGTGGTCACGTTTTGCGACGAATTCGTAAAAGTCAAACTTAACTGTACATCAAACCTGACTTGCATTAGACATTTATTATTATTATTATTATTATTATTATTATTATTATGGACCCGTATCAAACTAACTGTCTTACCGGTTTACTACTAGACTCAAAACAAGTTAACATCGTAAATAATATTAGAAAATAAAGAAATATTGCATTAAATATAATACTATAATATATTAAAAGTTTAATAGAAGTATATTGTTAATAAAAGTTAAAAAAAAAGTAAAAGAAATATATTGCTTTGTTAGATGGGAGATAAAAGAAAAGTAGTGCATAGTGTATTTAGTGTATGTAGAGTCATAACATCAATAGTTTTCTAGTATGGTTAAAACCGTCCTTATTTATATAAGAGGTCTAGTATTTAAATACTAACATCTAAAAGAAACATTTTAATCATGTAAAGTATGTAGAGTGAATTTCGTTCTCGACTATGGACTTGCTGGAGTTATATAAGTTTTCATGTTTTCCCAAAAAGACGAAAGCGGTTACACGTGGTATGTTTCATAACAATTTGAAATATTTGAAGGGCAAGAAATGAGTTGATATTTGACAGCAAACCGATAATCTTGAGTAATCTAAAAGGTATTGGTGTGGAAAAGATCAAGGCAATGGTGTTTCTCATCTCTAGCAACTTGTTAGAGGTAGTTTGTAAAAGTAGTAACTTGATCACAAAAAAAAAAAAAAAAAAACCTAACTTATTTCGGATTATTTAATTAAATAATTTTTAAAGGCTTAAAGGGGTACCAGGGAACTACAGGGATGGGGCATTCAAGTAAGTCCTAAACACCCTGAATGTAAGGCTTGTAAGTCCGGATGACGTGTAAGTCCATCGTTCAACCTTAAAGCCTAAAATTTATTTTGTATAGAAAATTTCTTTGATCAAGCACTAGGGGGTTGGAGTCAAATTGGGGTGATATGGGGAAATCAAAATACGCTTTGAGAAGAGATAAGGGACTTCATGGGTCCATAAGTGATGTACATATTAGCTTTATGCCTAATTGAACCTAATCATATCACTAGCGCAATGAAAGTCATACTAAGTTCAAAATACATGCGATCAACCTTTTCACTGTGTCAAAATAATGCTGAAAATGGATCATTGTGAAAGTATCTTAATCAATATGATTTCCTGTTCGGATCTTTTCTTAAAAAGAGTTGCTCAATTTTAAACAGCTGAAATTTGATCCTATTATATGTTAAATGCTCTGAAGGCTGGATTGGTAAATTAATTTTGTTTTTAAGTTTAGTTTTATTCTATTTTATTTTTAATTTAACTTTATTTTTATTTACCTCATATTTACTCATGTTGAAACTAATATCTTTAAGAAATCATTTTTCAATCAGGATTTATTCCTCAAAGAAAGTGGGCTAAATTTTGACTCAATGGTGTCTTGATTCTTGGCTTGGTTAAAATAGCCAAAGGGGTTCTTTCTCGGCCCATCGAAACTTCTTGTTCTCGGCTTATGATAATGATTCTCAGCCCATACATGTTCTCGGCTCATGATAATGGTTCTCGGCCCATACATGTTCTCGGTACATATGTGTTCTCGGCACAGATGGAGGCGTCTTGGAAGCTTAAAAGTCACTCATTACACTCTATTAATCATTCTCGATATTTGTAACTTCCAATATCTTCCAAAATCCTCTTAAAGTATAACCATCACATCTTTCATCTACTCGCCGCCGTCAATCCTTTCTTGTTCCCTCATGCTCTCAGGCGGATTTCTTTAAAAGATAAGGAAATCTAACCAAAATGTTTCCATAATCAGCATGGTTTACGGACTTGCTGTGATGTTTGATTGTAATGTTAGATGCATTCGGTTCATGAGTTTGGTAAGTTGATTTGATTTCTCTTGAAGTTACTGAATGTTGTTTTAGTCATCATTTACAGTTACAGGTTTGGTCATATATGGAGATGACGATGAATAGTGTTCTCGGGTTTTCAGTATGGACTGACTAGATTCTCTTGATCAACCAGAGAGATCTTCGGATCAAAGATATTTTGAGGGGTTCTCGGTCAATCCGTGACCGAGGTTTTGTTGGTTCTACCAAATATACATCGTGTTTGACGCTTCTGAGTCAAGCAAGCCTAATATTTGTTGCTGCATTCATTAACAAAACTCATGTCTATCTACTTCTGTTGAAAGTAGCATGACCTGTGCTGGATCACTGGCCAGGGCTATTACTACCGGAATAAAGGCCCTAAATAAGACACTCAACTTCCAAGTGTCTTTTTAGAAGCCACAGTTTATACGTCGAAAGGCAGAAGATGAAGATATATATGCATGTTAAACGCTTCCAGTTGGGATCTTTACGAAAGGCTAAAGTCAAGCAATAAACCAAAGGGGAGATTGTTCGGTCGTATTTTGTGGTTTATGCTTGTAATTTTGGGCTTAGTTTTGTATAGTTTGGGCTTTTAGTTGGTTTGGGCCTATTTGGTAGGATATATATATAGAACATATGTTAACGGTTTAGGGTAATTTGTTCATTAACTTTTGATCGTGTAAGTTGTTAAGGGCTTAAGCACCCGACTATTATATAATAGTGTGTTTTGAAGCTTTTCTTGTGTGTTCTTATTGCTATTATCATTCACGTATTGAATCAACACGTTGTTATTTTCCGCATTTCATCGTGTATTTGGTATCACATTGCAAGATCCTCCAACACGGGACTTACACTTTACCTTGATATTCATTTCTTGTATAAAACATAAGGACCTCTAGTCCTTCCTTTATTCATCATTTATACACTACGTTTCTTCTTCATGAAGAAACGTATATACTGAGTTTCTTCTTTCATAAGAAACATTTATAAAAATCTTTATATAAAATAAAGAAATATTATTTCATCTATAACCTCGTCTTTATGAAATCTATTTTCCTCTTATTATATAATCAAGGTACGGGCTATATCCCTGACTAGGGTCTAAGCCATTTATAATAAAATAATTGGGCAGAACCCCTACCTTATATGGCTTGTTTAAAGGGAATGTCTAGGCTTCACTTGGGCAGCACTTCTACTTATTAGTGGAAAATCAAGAGAATAACTCGGTAGGGTTCTAGCACGTACTTCGAGACAACGAACGTTGGAATATCGGTACGTCGGGTTCGTGGCACGAATATCGAGGTAATGTGAGTGGGGTTTCATCCCAAAGCTGCTTATTTATAGGCAAAAATAGTGCTCCTTCGTGTAGAGCGAAGGACAAACATTTGTTTGTTAACGTAGCGCGAACGGCTAATAAACCGCCTCTGATATTTCTTGTCTTTCGCGTAGCACGAAGCATCCTTCGTGTCGCGCGAAGTAGACCTATAGGTCTGGTGACCTGACAACTAGGCTCGCCACGTGTCACCACGTGGTGACATGTGTCCTATGACGTATTGCCACGTGTCGCTCAACGACACGGTTACTTCATCACTAGTTATCAAATTCCTTCGCGTCGCGCGAATGAATAGAAATTCAATTCTTTTTCATTTTTAGTCCCTGGTCTTTTGTTAACTTGTCATGTCTTGATCTAACTTCTATCATTCAAAAATACTAATGCGGCTCGTGGCGATGCGAGCGTGCGAAATGCATCATTGTGCCATCAAAGCGCCACATTGCGCCATCACCCTTCGCCTGAGCCCGTGCCTGTGCGTGTGCGCGTCGGGTGCTTCGAACCCTCCGTTAAGACCACTAAGAGTGGTTAGCCACATAAGAATATAACTATGGAAGCTTTCTTCCTATAAAGTGCTTCCATTTTCTTTCTTCCTTTCATGTGGGATGGACTTCCTTCCTTATTTCCTTAACATAATATGCTTTTGTTTAATCTTTTTTTCCCATTACTTGTATTGAACATATTTTTGGTCTTTCTTCTTTATATATTTGTAAAATTTGGACCAAATTTTTATGGATGTTACATCCTCCCCACCTTAGAATGAATCTCGTCATCGAGATTCGCTAGAACAGATGTTGGTATTTAATTTTCATCTCTGATTCTAACTCCAAAGTAAACTCTGGTCCTCTTCTGTGTTCCATCTTATCTTGACTAACTTTAGCTTTCGCCGTTTAAGTTTATTAACTTGGAAATATTCAACTTGTAGAGGTTGTTCTACAAATTTTAGATTTTCGTTGATTTCAACTAAAGGCATGGCTAATGTTTCATCGACTAGACACTTACGTAAATTAGAAACATGAAATACATCATGTATTCCTTTCGTATTTTCTGGAAAATATAAGCGATAAGCCACAGTACCGTTTCGTTCTAGTACTTCGAACGGTCCCACAAAACAAGGACTCATATTTCCTTTCTTGCCGAATTGTACAACACCTTTCCATGGTGATACTTTCAATAAAACTGATGTGTTAAAAGTAGTTTAATATTATTAACTAAAATTACGCTAATCTAGACACTAAGTAATAAATTCTAGACTCTTAAACTTAACTAAACTACTAACCGACAAGTGAACCGATCGACTCTAGTACAGCTAAGTAAGTCCGGGTATCGAACCCACGAGACTCTTTTAATTACGTTAACTAGCTAAATTAAACTCAACTACAAACACGACTATTTATTTATTATTATTTCTTAAAAGGGGGGTTTACTAAAAACTAAAATTAAGCTAATTAATAAAACTAAGGAGTTAAAAACGACGTAACCCTAGACTTAATTCAGATGATGACGAGATAACTACCTAGGCTAGAATCCCCTAAATTTTAGTTTTTACTTAATCAAGAAAATATTTAGTTATGGACTAAGATCGTAAAATAGACACCTAAGAGAAAACACGAACAGGACCCCTGACCCTTCTCAAGAGACACCTATGGGTTTCTAATAAGTTTTAAGGCACACCAGAATTAAAAATCAAGTTTCCTTAGGGTCACCTAATTATTTATGACTTAGTTCCTTTATACGAAATCCTACGTTACAGCGCAGAAATCAAAGGCAGTTTAAATTATTTAATTTATTCAATAGTCAATAATTAAATAATCAAACCTAGACGGACTTCTTACGATGAACTAAATCTAGCAAGATCAAATAATAAAGACCTATCAATAACCTAGCACTTTACAGATTTAGGTTAGCAGTACACTTAGGTTTATTTAATTAATAATTATTATTCCTATGATCTTAATGCATATCAATCATAAAATAGTCAAAAACACAAATTAGATGACCTAATAGCAATCCTATCATAATGACAAACAATAATCTAGGCAACTATGGAATAATAAAAATTAATCAAACAATCCTAAATATCCATATGCATCAATTTAATATGATTAAACCTTTTACTAAATCATAAAACCATAACGATAAATAAATCCCAAATCAAAACACAACGTCAAAGTAGGTTAATCATAAGCCTAGGCAGTCTATAATGTTTAGCCTAGCATCATAAAATCAAACCAAACAATAATAGACGAAATCATGGTGAAAATAAATAAGAACGGAAGAATAAAGGCGATAAAACCCGGAGTCTTCGTCCTTGAATATTAAGCACTTCGCCGGCTGATTCCTCGACTCCAAAGCTGCCAAAAACTGACCACGGATGCCTCAGAACTCACCAAATTCGTCTGGAACTTCAGGGTATGCTTAAGGGTGAGTTTAGAGGTCTTTAAATAGGCAACAGGAGTCCAAAATTACGAAAGTCGGTTAACCAAAGCTGGAAGATTCTGGAATGGCACCCACCGCGCCGCACGACGGCCCTCTTCCCCTTGGCCGCACGGCACTTCGGCCTAGGGGGGCTGGCCCATTCTGGTCTGGTCCGGTTCACTCCTGATTCGGTCTGGTTCGTTTCCTGATGCGTCGGTTCTCCGGTTCGTCTTGTTTTTGCTTCTTTTTCGCTCTCTTTTCACCGGAATTCAAACTCGAAACCTGAAATATAAAATATGTTAGTAGTATACAGATCTTACAAGAAACCGAACATAAACTAATAAAATATTAAATAAAATGTACACGGGAATTAAGTATATTAAACGTTATATCTAAAACCTTATCGCATATTTGAAATTCTAACGACTTACGACGAACATCTGCATAATTCTTTTGTCGATCTCTTGCCGTCTTAAGTTGTTCATGGATTTGTATAACTTTATCCGTCGTTTCTTGGACTATTTCAGATCCAAATATTTGGTTATCTCATGTTTCAGACCAACGTACAAGCGTTCTACATTTTCTTCTATATAATGCTTCAAATGGTGCGGCCTGAATAATCGTGTGATAACTATTGTTATACAAGAATTCCATCAGAGGAAGGTGATCATCCCAACTTCCTCCTATATCGATCACACAAGCTCGGAGCTTATCTTCAAGCATTTGAATTGTTCTTTCACTCTGCCGTCAGTTTGAGGATGATAAGCAGTGCTAATATTCAATTAAGTTCCTAATGCTTGTTGGAAACTATTCTAGAAATGAGACGTACATCTACTGTCTCGATCGGATATGATAGATAATGGCACACCATGCAATGATACGATGTTCACATATATTCGTGCCAATCTATTCATAGAATAGGATTCATTGATAGATAGGAAATGAGCAATGTTAGTTACTCTATCAATGATTACCCAAATAGCATTGTGTTATCGGGTAGTCTTAGGGAGTTCCGTAATGAAATCCATTGTTATCATCTCCCATTTCCATACAGGAAGTTCAGGTTATTGAAGCAAACCTGAAGGTTTCTGATACTCTGCCTTGAATTGTAAACAAGTTAAACATTTAGCATCATATAGAGCAATATCCCTTTTCATTCCATTCCACCAGTAGTTTGGCTTAAGATTTTGGTACATCTTATCACTACCGGGATGCATCATATACTTTGATCTATGAGCTTTAGTCATGATCCTTTCACATAATTCGCCAACAATTGGTACCCAGATTCTGTTTCCAAGTCTGAGTATATCGTCATCTCCTTTGACTAAGGAATCAATCGTACCATTATGCTTTTCTTCGGAAATTTGGTTTTCTTCGATTGCTTGCTTCTGCGCTTTCTAGATTTGTTCAATTAGATCTATTTGTAGTTCTAATCTCAAGGCTCGAACTCTCTTGGGTTTCTCATGCTCTTTGCGACTTAATGCTTCAACTACTACATTTTTTTTACCCTCATGATAGATGATTTCACAGTCATAATCATTTAAGGTTTCCATCCATCTTCTTTGACACATGTTAAGCTCTTTTTGATCAAAAATGTGCTTTAAGCTTTTATGATCAGTGTACACGATAAACTTGACTCCATAAAGATAGTGTCTCCATAACTTCAGGGAAAAAATTATCGCACCCAACTCTAAATCATGAGTCGTATAATTCTTTTCATGTACTTTCAATTGACGAGAAGCTTACGCTATTATTTTCTTTCTTTGCATTAGTACGCAACCCAAACCTGAATGAGAGGCGTCACTAAATACAACAAAATCCTCTGTACCTTCTGACAAGGCCAATATAGGTGCATTTTTAAGCTTCTGTTTAAGTAAATCAAATGCTTCTTGTTACTTGGTTCCCCATTCATACTTAACATTCTTTCGGGTTAATGAAGTTTAGGGAACTGCTATCCGAGAGAAATTTTCGATGAATCTTCTATAATACCCAGCCAAACCTAGGAAACTTCAGACCTCGGTTGGCGATCTAGGAATCTCCCATTTAGTTATCGCTTCAATCTTTGCAGGGTCTACTTGAATCTCATTTGCATTGACAACAGTTCCAAAAAATTGTACCTTGTGCGGCCAGAATTCACATTTAGAAAATTTAGCATATAATTTCTCGTTTCGAAGTAATTCAAGTACGATTCTAAGATGAACTTTGTGATCGTCTTCCAATTTAGAATAAATAAGTATATCGTCGATAAATACGATTACAAATTTATCTAAATAAGGATTACAAACTCTGTTCATCATGTCCATGAAAGCGGCTGGGGCATTAGTAAGTCCAAATGGCCTTACAGGGAACTCATAATGTCCATACCTTGTCCGAAAAGCTATCTTCGGAATATTTTCTTCTTGAACTTTTCGCTGATGGTATCCAAAGCATAAATCTATTTTTGAAAAGAAACTCGCTCATTGCAGTTGATCAAATAGGTCGTCAATTCTAGGTAGCGGATATCGATTCTTAATAGTTACTTTGTTCAAGGCTCTGTAATCGATACACATCCTCATGGAACCGTCTTTCTTCTTGACGAATAGTATTGGAGCTCCCCAAGGCAATGAACTTGGACGAATAAATCCCTTTTCTAACAACTCATCTAATTGTTTCTTCAACTCCTTCATTTCTGTTGGAGCTAACCGATATGGAGATTTGGCTATTAGAGAGGTTCCTGGCATCATGTCTATTCTAAATTTGACTTCTTCATTTGGTGGTATACCTGGAAGTTCATCTGGAAAAACGTCGGGAAAATTGGATACTATAGGTACGTCTTTGATCTCCTTAGGTTTCGATTCTTCTGTCACATAAGCCATGAATGCTAAACATCCTTGGTTTAAACATTTGTTAGCTTTCGTCATGGAGATTATTCTAACTTGACCAGCGTCTTTGTCACCAGTGATTTGAATATTGTTTGTCAGGGGCTTGGAGTTCTATGGTTTTCTTATTGCAAATGATTCGGACATGGTTATCGGATAACCGGTCCATACCTAGAACTATATCAAAGCCAGTTAATGTCATGGGCATAATTGTATAGGTATGACGTAACCTGCCAATAAAATGTTTCCGTTTTCTAGGGTTTTTGAAAGTTTAACTATCTCACCACTGAGCGTCTCGACGTTTATAGTTTTATTTAATTTCTTTAAAGGTTCGTTTAATAGACTACAAAACTTATAATCTATAAAACTTTGATTTGCACCAGAATCAAAAATAAAACTCTTGCATAAACATTATTAACTAAGAACGTACCGGTGATGGTGTCCGGTATGTCCGCGGCCTTCTTGGTCTCAAGTACAAAGACTCAAGCATTTCTCCTATTTCCATCATTTTTGCTGCCGCTTCCTCCATCACCTCCACCAGTAACTTTTCTCTTTGGACATTCAAAGCTAAGATGTCCCATTTCCTTGCAATTGAAGCAAGTTATTTTATTCTTCCAACAATCAGCGGCAACATGCCCTGGCTTTTTGCATGAATCACAGATGGCAGATGTTGATGCTGCAAATCGGCGTCGACCCAGATGATGCCTTTTACAAATTTTACGCAGTGGATAGTTAGAGGTAAAACCGCCCCTCTTTCTATCCACCTCCTTACCCTTAAACGGGTATTCCCCTTTCCTTCTTGTCATTCGTTGAATTTTCCTTCTTATCCTCTTCCCTATTTTGGATAAGACCATTCATTAGATAACCAGCTAGTTTAGCAGAATCGGCTGTTTGCGGCAAATGAGACCTCACCATCTCTCGGATCTCTCTCAGTAAATCTCAAATATAGCTGGTTACCTTGCTTGATTCAGGTGTTACCAACTGTGGCACAAGCCTACAATACTCTTGAAACTTTGTATTGTAGTCCCTCAAATTAGTTTCGACTACCTTGTGATTGAGAAACTTAGTTTGGATTAAGTCTGTCTCATGCATTGGACAGAACTTCTGCAGAACCAAATCTTTAAATTCTTCCCATGTCAATTGGTACATGGTTTTTATCCCTTTTGACATCAACATAGTGTTCCACTATTCTAAGGCTTCCCTTTTAAACATTTGTGATGTGTATTGAATCTTCTCTTCCTCAGTACATTTGCTTATTATGACAATCGATTCCATCTCTTCAAGCCATCTTATGGCTGCTATGGCACCTTTGTCACCGTAAAACTCCTTTGGTTCACACGTCTTGAAGTCTTTGAATAAACAACCTTCAATTCTCAACTTCTTTTTAAAGGTTGTATTGAAATCTTCACCATTAGTTGAACCTTGATCACTTTCTTCATTTTGAGGTATAGGATTCGGACGAGATTTAGATTTGACAGTTCGACTGGACAGTCGGGTTTCACTTTGATGCGCCGATTTTTCTTTCATGGTTGGTAGCAAAGTATTCATTGCATTTATCATTTCTTGCATTTTTGCCATCAGCTGCTCTGATTCCCTTGAGTAAGCTCAGTTTTTTATTGGTTGCTTCTTGCGTTAGAAGCTTCCTTGTTTTGAGAAGGATTACTTTGTTTCGACACTCTGAAATTATAAAGAAATTGATTTAGAACCAAATGTTTTATTTATATACCAGTGAACATAATACAAACTGGAATATATTACAACAAAACAACTTTAACCATAACTATTATAACGGACTCAGAAACCAACGATACAAGAACAAGTACTACTAGCAGTCATCGAAACAAATTGCAAAAATACAACAGGGTGGGATTCCTAATCTTTCATATAATTATTGATCATTTTCTTCATTTTACTACATTTCTGTAGTAACTTGTTTCGCATTTTCTTTCTCTTGCTACTTTCTATAGCCATCTTTTTCCTCAACTCATCAGTTTCGTGGAGTTCTCGGGTCGAGGTGTTCCTCTTGAGATTGTGGTATGACATTTGGATATCCATATCGAGGTGGTGGATCTCGATATCCCATCATAACAATGTCATAGTGGTTTCTTGGGTACGGTGGTGGAGGACTTGATTCAAACGGTAAATTGTAGAAAGCTTCTGCAGCTTCTCCTTGTTGTCTTATTTCATCCGCTTGTTCTGATATGGTAGGAACAACATCGGTATAAGGTGGAAAACTACTTGAAAATCCTTGAATATAAGGATCTTGCGATTCATAGCTATAAGGCATATGAAATGATGGATCTTGACAACCAGATTCTTCAGGGCATTCGCATCTCATGTTATTCTAAACATAAGGACATTTACTTTGCTCACTTTTCTCCTCAGAGGTTTCCTCTTCCAGTTGCTCTTCCGATTCCTCCTCGGAATAGTTTCCACGTCATCTTTATTCAAATCCACTTGTATGGTCACCTTTTCTAAAGGTTGCATCACTCTCATCTTGGGTCACATGGATGGACTTGCAATAGAATCAGTGGGGGGATCTGTTGGGCTGTAGATTGGAGTTCCAGTACGCCATCTGCTCTGGTCGGAATGACACTCCATCCAACTAGAGGTGTCTTTTTCTGGTTTGGACTTGATTGGTACAAAAGGGTTTGAAGTTAAGAAACCATAATTTACATGATTTTAATAATAAAAGCATCAACTGAGTCATCCGATCGTCTATCGGCTATCCATCATCTCCAAACATCTATTCTTCGTTACTTGTAAAACAGTTTATAAAATACGTCAGCAGCGCATGCTGGTGAACACGTTGACAGAAAACATTTTGATACTCAATTATCCCCTCGAGACATCGTAGGCCTCGGGCCCAACATGGCTTAGGAAATAACCAATTTTTAAAAGTTTGAATTACTATTATAAACTTCCAACTCTATTCGAAACCACTCAGCGACACCGCAACGTTGAGGACTGTAGGTCCCCCCGGGGCGTCGCCTATCGATACGAGATCCGCACGAGGTCTAGGAGTGCGGAATCCTCCTAGACTCGTTTAATGGTGTAGAAGACGAAGAACACGATTACACACATACAAACACACGAACAAACACACGAATAGGATAAACACATCTGCAGATCTTTTATATAATAACCGAAACACATTGCATACCAAACACGAAAACAAATGACGGCCGACCCGAGGTGAGCTCTACCTCGGGCCGTCCCACACGACTCTCCCTCTCGGTTTCTCTCTAGACAAATAAACTGATCACAAAACCCTCTAACTTTCTGGATTAACCCTAACCTAAACAAGACACACACACACACACACACACACACATATATATATATATATATATATATATATAAACAACTTCGCGGGCTTGGGCTTGGGCCTGTAGGCGAAGTTGTTACAACTTCGCCTATGGCGAAGTTGTTATAACTTCGCCTATGGCGAAGTTGTTCTAACTTCGTACTTCGTTTCTGCTGAACAGAATTGCATAGCGACGGTCACAAAATACACCAACAGACTCCCCTTTGACCGTTGCTCTCAATTCTAACAAACACAAAAGATCATCTGTTACAAAACATGCACCAACAGACTCCCTCTTAACTGATGATCTTCTGTTTGCTCTTCAACCAGCCGTGTCTGAAACTGTCTTGTAGCTTCACAAATCTACCAATCACCCAGCGTCTTCCATATCAGATCTCCCCTTCAGTGTAAGCTTCTCCGACTATATAGATTGAGGTCTTTGAAATGCATGCATCCCCGTGCCTAATTGATCATCTCAACCAATCACGTGAGTCCTTCTGACTTCACCAACACGTGAAGTTCTTCTAACTTCACCAACACGTGAAGTTGGGCTCCCTCCACAACTTCACCAACACGTCGGCATACGATAAGGTTTAATCTTCAACTACTCAACATCAAGTGATCAATTTCATCACAAAACCACCTTGACAGAATCTAACACACATGACCATTAATTAATCCGAAGCATCTTCAATCACCAGGGATAACGATCAAGAACATAAACACTTTAATTCCCGATTAAATCCAACTTGTTCCAGAATTTTCACTTTAATAAATAAGCATCACGTTTCAGGATCCAATTCTCGAACGCCTTGAAAATAACATAAATAATATGCTCTGACCGCAATCCAGTAATGACGAAAACCTTCAGTTCAATTTGACTTTCTTCAGTTGGTCAACCTCGAACAACAACTATTTCATTGCCCACAAACACCCAAATATGTGTCAATATCCAGTTTCAATCAATATCCCATTCACAACCTCAACTCTATATCCAGAGTTGACACGTATTTATTCACACGTAAGACCAAGAGATAACAAGTTTCACTCGTTGACGGAACAACGTCTTCGGTCTCTCAATAATCGTGTACACCTGGCCATACAGACGAAAACTCCAAACAATTTTTTTTTTTTTTTAACTTCGCCTAAAGTCAACTTCGCCTAAAAGTCAACTTCGCCCCTCCTTAACTTCGCCTGTCCATAACTTCGCCTGTCCATAACTTCGCCTAAACCCTAAAATTTAAGCGACAACTTCGCCTGAACCCCGTAACTTCGCCTGCGGAGGCTGTTCGGCCAAAAACGCATCAGAAACGTGCCAGAAACACCAAAACGCAGATCTCGAACCATAGCATAAGAGCCTAAGGCTCTGATACCAATTGTAGGTCCCCCCGGGGCGTCGCCGATCGATACGAGATCCGCACGAGGTCTAGGAGTGCAGAATCCTCCTAGACTCGTTTAATGGTGTAGAAGACGAAGAACACGATTACACACATACAAACACACGAACAAACACACGAATGGGATAAACACATCTGCAGATCTTTTATATAATAACCGAAACACATTACATACCAAACACGAAAACAAATGACGGCCGACCCGAGGTGAGCTCTACCTCGGGCCGTCCCACACGACTCTCCCTCTCGGTTTCTCTCTAGACAAATAAACTGATCACAAAACCCTCTAACTTTCTGGATTAACCCTAACCTAAACAAGACACACACACACACATATATATATATATATATAAACAACTTCGCGGGCTTGGGCTTGGGCCTGTAGGCGAAGTTGTTATAACTTCGTACTTCGTTTCTGCTGAACAGAATTGCATAGCGACGGTCACAAAATGCACCAACAAGGACTTAGCAACTACCCATATACACAAGATAATCCCCTCTCAGGCATTACTTAGGTCGCGTCCATCGTGGCAGAGGCATTAGCAAGTGTGATGCGGTGTGCCCACCGTCTACCCACATATGTAAAGATCCAGACAAACGTATACGATAGCCTGAGGGCCAGCGATTACCTTTGTTTATAAAGTTTTAGGGATACATAATCCCATGCAAACAATTTATATGACACATAAAAGAGTTAAGCGTATTCACCTTTGTTCTTGATCAGTGTTTCTTACTAATTTGTACTTTCTTGTTACCTCAGACCTATAGTACGAGAATAATGTTTTATAAATACTAGATCAACGATCTAGCTTCAGACCTTTAGTATGTTTGCATAACCTTTACCTTGATATTCATTTATTGTATAAAACATAAGGACCTCTAGTCCTTCCTTTATTCATCATTTATACACTACGTTTCTTCTCATGAAGAAACGTATATATTGAGTTTCTTCTTTCATAAGAAACATTTATAAAAATCTTTATATAAAATAAAGAAATATTATTTCGTCTATAACCTAGTCTTTATGAAATCTATTTTCCTCTTATTATATAATCAAGGTACAAGCTATATCCTTAACTAGGGTATAAGCCATTTATAATAAAATAATCGGGCAGAACCCCTACCTTGTATGGCTTGTTTAAAGGGAATGTCAAGGCTTCACTTGGGCAGCACTTCTACTTATTAGTGGAAAATTGAGAGAATAACTCGGTAGGGTTCTAGCACGTACTTCGAGACAATGAACGTCAGAATATCGACACGTCAGGTTCGTGTCATTAATATCGAGGTAATGTGAGTGTGAGAAGTGAGTGGGGTTTCATCACATAGCTGCCTATTTATAGGCAAAAATAGTGCTCCTTTACGCGAAGGACAAACATTTATTTGTTCACCTAGCGCGAACGGCTAATAAACCGCCTCTGATATTTCTTGTCTTTTGTGCAGCGCGAAGCATCCTTCGTTTCACGGAAGTTGTCACACCCTGACTTAGGGCCTAGGCGTATGACCAATAGTTGTTACATGTTTTATAAAAATATCAGAGTTATGTTCTTTTAACGGAAGTCTTTTGAATAAAATATTATTATAGTTAAATATCGGGAATTAAATACTCGTTTTGATATTTCAAATACCTGTCGTTTTAAATATGAATCTTCAAAATATTTTAAATAAAAAGTATGAGCCATCAGATCACCTCTAATGACTATGTCCCCAATCTTTTAATCTGTCTTGCTTGTCTGTTCTATCCTTTATTGTTTCCCTGAAATGTGGGGAAAATACATCAGCTATATGTTGGTGAACAACATTGTCTCAATAAAAGGTTTCATAATTCATCATAGCATAATCACATTCTTTAATATAAAATCACCTTCGTTATGACACAACACCAATAGTGTTCAACGACTCAGTGGGCCTCATCCCATCTCATCGGAACTAAAAATACTCGTAGACCACCTAATCGGACTTCAGTCGCCCTAGAGACAGTCACTTGCCTCATGGTCAGTATGTTTGTAGTGTGCCCACTACAAATTATATATGTAAGGATCCAGGCACATGTATTTTAGCATGAGTGTTTAGTACTACCTTGTATCAAAACATTTTTAGAGGATTTGAACCAACCCTCATGCAAATACTTTCATAAGTCTTTACATATTCCATATGGATAACCGTCCATAATCTAAAAGAGTAAGCATTTCATAAACATAGAGGATTCGTACCAATCCTCATACAAAATCTTTTTTGACTTTATATATGGATAACCCTCCATAGTTTAAAAGAGTAAATATCTTTAAAACAACACATAGAAGTATTCAATTCATAAAACATTCATAAAAAGGTTAGACATGTTCACCTTTGTTCTTGTAAGTGTATCTTACAGATTTATGCTTTATTTCTATATCGGACCTATAGTATGAGAATAACTTTTGTATAAATATCTAGATCAATGATCTAGCTTCAGACCTACAGTCTGTTTCGTATAGATTTAACCTTGACAAATCATTTGTTTCTATAAAATATGTGGACCTTTAGTCCTTTTATCTATTCGTCAATCATATATTATGTTTCTTCTTCAGGAAGAAACATCTATACCAGGTTTCTTCTTCAAGAAGAAACATTAACCTAATTATAACCTTTGCATACATTTCTTAATCACAAAGAAATATTATTTTATTCCTTGCGTTTCTTAATCACAAAGAAACAATACATTACTATAACCTTTACTTATGAAAAAGTATATTATGTTTACTGTAATCAAGGTTCGGGCTATACCCTCGAATATGGTCTAAGCCATAATAATAATAAAATAATGGTTAAGTGGAACCCCTACATCACATGGGTATTCAGAGTTTATTTGCCTAAGCTTATACGGGCAACACTTCTACTTTCGTATAGAAGCTTAAACTGTCTCGCTTAACCAATTACAGGGCGTCAGAACTCCAATTCTTGCACGAATTACGAGAAATCAGGACCTCGGAACTTCACCACGATCGGGCACGCTTCCCAATGTTATGTGTGTGTGTGTGAAGGTGTTTTTGGGATGCTTTTGCTTCAAACCCGTAGCTCCCCTTTTATAGGTAAATTTTGGCCACTATCGCATAGCGCGATTGGGCTTCTCTATGGCCATCGCGTAGCGTGATGCTGCAATTCACTATATCTTGCCATGTGTTGACACATGATTGGACACGTGGTTCTGGTTACTTAACGCGGTCATCGCGTAGCACAATACCCCCTTCATCTTGGACCATCACGTAGCGCGGCGCCCCATTTTTCTTGATTTCTGGGTAACACCATCGCGTAGCGCGATGATTAACATAACCTACCCATCGCGTAGTGCGATGGGTCTAGAAAACTAAAAATTTTATTTTATACCCTGTAGGTTCCAAGAATGTCATTTTTTGCCCAAACTTGAATAGGGTATTCCCGAGATGTTACATCGTCCCCACCTTTAAATGAATCTCGTCCTCGAGATTCACTAGAACAAATGTGGATACTTCTTTCTCATTTACGATTCTAACTCCCAAGTAAATTCTGGTCCTCTTAGGGAGTTCCACCTTATTTTGACTAAATTTAGCTTTCGTCGTTTAAATTTCTTAACTTGGAAATCTTCAACTTCTAGAGGTTGTTCTACAAATTTTAGATTTTCGTTGATTTCAACATCCTTTAAAGGCATAGCTAAAGTTTCGTCAGCCAAACACTTGCGTAAATTAGAAACATGAAATATATCATGTATTCCTTTCATCTCTTCTGGTAAATGTAAGCGATAAGCTACGGTACCTATTCGTTCTAATACTTTAAATGGTCCCACAAAATGCGAACTTAATTTTCCTTTCTTGCCGAATCGTATAACGCCTTTCCATGGTGATACTTTCAATAAAACTTTGTCGCCTACTTGAAATTCTAACGGCTTATGGCGAATATCAGCATAATTCTTTTGTCTATCTCTTGTCGTTTTAAGTCGTGCACGGATTTGTAATATCTTATCCGTTATCTCTTGGAATATTTCGGGTCCAGACATTTGATTATCTCCCGTTTCAGACCAACATACCGGTGTTCAACATTCTTGTCCATACAATGCTTCAAATGGTGCGGCCTGAATACTCGTGTGATAACTATTATTATGCGAAAATTCTAGTTAAAGGAAGAAGATCATCCCGACTTCCTCCTAGATCAATCACACAAGCTCAGAGCATATCTTCAAGCGTTTGAATTGTTCTTTATGATTAGATTCTTTCTAATCTTAGCTGTCAATATAGAATGATTGAATTTTCGGGTTTGTTACTAACTTTACATCTCATATGATGTAATCAGTCAAATAGTTCAGAATATCATAAGTAATTGTAAATTGCTAAACATAGTGATCAGTTGTGTTTAACCATTTACCTCACCTTTTGTATTCTAAATATTTACTGATGTTAGTTACATTACTTCTTGGATTCAGTCTGTCGAATCTATTCCTTATCTGATTTGAATTATGGATTTTTTTTCTTATTTTCTGACAGCACCTTTGTATTTTTACTTAATCATATTTCATATACTATCATTCATATTTCTTGAATATTTTTGAGTTGTTTTTCTTTAACTTAATTGATCAACCGCCCTATCAGCTGTATTTTCTTACATGTCTTATGGTTTGGTAGGAATTTCTTTCAGTAATATAATATTCTTGTATATTTTCATATCTCATGACATTAAATTTAACTTTTTCTTTCTCTTTTTCCTTCAAGATTACACTAACATAATATCTGCTCTTAGTGTCGGAAAATCTTGGATACTCGATTATCTGTCTTCAAAGATAATGAATATGAGCATTCTCGTGTATTGACACAGTTTTGTATGCTAATATTTTATTTTCACCTTAAGGAGTATAAAAATCCTTGGTTCACAAAATTTCTTGTTTAACATCGAGTTACAACTTTGTACAAGGGTTACTAATCTATATGATATTCCATTTCTATAATCACGTTTGTTCTTTTTGATTGATGTCAGACATCTCTAATTTCCTTCTGAGACTAATTTCTTGTTGTATATCATTCTTAATTAACCTTTCTTTTTGGGAAATCTTTAAAGTGACCCATTTTTCCATAATGAAACATACTTCTAGTTTCTTCCTACATTCTTCTATTAAGTGCCATGCTCTTTTGCAATATTCATATTTATCTATTTCTTTTAATCGGCACTTTCCGACATGTTTTCTTTCACAAGTTTTCTTACTGACTTGAGAATATTTTCTTTTATCTCCTTGAAATCTTTCGGTTTGTTTCTTTTCCATCTTTTCTTCCTCTTAATTTCTCATCATAATATTAATTAAATATCCGGCTACTTCTATGGCCGATTCAAAAATCTGGATCTTTACCAAATCCCTTATTTATCTTGGTAACTCATATATATAACGAGTTACTTTATTATGTTTTAGAGTAACTAAATGTGGAACCAGTCAGCAATATTCAAGGAATTCAGTGTTATATCCTTGAGATTTGTACTAATAATCTTATGGTTCCATAATTGGGTTTGGATCTTAATTCATCTCATGGAGTGGACAAAATATATGAGCCATTAGATCACCTCTAATGACTCTGTCCCCAATCTTTTAATCTGTCTTGCTTGTCTGTTCTAACATTTACTGTTTCCATGAAATGTGGGAAAATACATAAGCTATATGCTAGTGAATAACGCTGACTCAATAAAAGGTTTCATAATTCATCATAACATAATCACATTCTTTAATATAAAATCACCTTCGTTATGACACAACACCAATAGTGTTCAACGACTCAGCGGGCCTCATCCCATCTCATCGGAACTAAAAATACTCATAGACCACATAATCAGACTTCACTCGCCCTAGAGACAGTCTTGCCTCATGGTTAGTATGTTTGTAGTGTACCCACTACAAATCATATATGTAAGGATCCAGACCTTGTATCAAAACATTTTTAGAGGATTTGAACCAAACCTCATGCAAATACTTTCATAACTCTTTACATATTACATATGGATAACCGTCCATAATCTAAAAAAGTAAACATTTCATAAAAATAGAGGATTCGTACCAATCCTCATACAAAATCTTTTCTGACTCTTTATATATGGATAACCCTCCATAGTTTAAAAGAGTAAATATCTTTAAAACAACACATAGACGTATTCACGTCATAAAACATTCATAAAAGTGTTAGACGTATTCACCTTTGTTCTTGATCAGTGTATCTTACAGATTTATTCTTTCTTTCTATCTCGGACCTATAGTACGAGAATAACCTTTGTATAAATATCTAGATCATGATCTAGCTTCAAACCTACAGTATACTTCGTTTAGCTTTAACCTTGACAAATCATTTGTTTCTATAAAATATGTGGACCTTTAGTCCTTTTGTCTATTCATCAATTATATACTATGTTTCTTCTTTAGGAAGAAACATCTATACTGGGTTTCTTCTTCAAGAATAAACATTAACCTAATTATAACATTTGCATACATTTCTTAATCACAAAGAAATATTATTTTATTCCTTACGTTTCTTAATCACAAAGAAACAATACGTTACTATAACCTTTACTTATGAAAAAGTATATTACGTTTACTGTAATCAAGGTTAGGGTTATACCCCCGACTATGGTCTAGGCTATAATAATAATAAAATAATATTTAAGCGGAACCCCTACCTCACACGGGTATTCAGAGTTTATTTGCTTGAGCTTATACAGGCAACACTTCTACTTTCGTATTGAAGCTTAAACCGTCTCGCTTAACCAATTTAAAGGGCGTCAAAACTCCAATTCTTGCACGAATTACAAGAAATCAGGACCTCGGAACTTCACCACGATCGGGCACGCTTCCCAATGTTATGTGTGTGCATATGAAGGTGTTTTTGGGATGCTTTTGCTTCAAACCCGTAGCTCCCCTTTATAGGTAAATTTTGGCCACCATCGCGTAGCGTGATGGGGCTTCTCTATGGCCATCGCGTAGTGCGACGCCGCAATTCATTCTATCTTGCCACGTGTTGACACGTGGCTGGACACATGGATCCGGTTACTTAACGCGGTTACCCCCTTCGTTTTGGACCATTGCGTAGTGCGATGATTAACATAACCTACCCATCGCGTAGCGTGATGGGTCTAGAAACTAAAAATTTTATTTTATACCCTCTAGGTTCCAAGAATGTCATTTTTAGCCCAAACTTGAATAGGGTATTCCCGAGATGTTACAGAAGTAGACCTATAGGTCTGGTGACCTGACAACTAGGCTCGTCACGTCTCACCATATGGTGACACGTGTCATATGGCGTGTTGTCACGTGTCGCTCAACGTCACGGTTACTTCATCGCTAATTCCTTCGTGTCGCGCGAAGGATTAGAAATTCAAATCTTTTTTTTTAGTCTCTGGTCTTTTGTTAACTTGTCATGTCTTGATCTAACTTCCATCATTCAAAAATACTAATGTGGCTCGTGGCGATGCGAGCGTGCGAAATGCATAGTGTTCTATCAAAGCGCAACATTGCGCCCATCGCCGGAGCCCGTGCGCATGCGCGTCGGGTGCTTCGCACCCTCCACTAAGACCATTGAGAGTGGTTAGCCACATAAGAATATAACTATAGAAGTTTTCTTCCTTATAAAGTACTTCCATTTTCTTTCTCCCTTCCATGTTAGATGGACTTCCTTCCTTATTTCCTTAACATAATATGCTTTTGTTTCTTTATCTTATCTTCCCCATACTTGTCTTGAAAATATTTTATTGGAATGTTCAGATTCCAAATCTAATTCCTTTCAATTCCGAATATGGAAATTCCAATTCCAATTACAATTCAATTCCATTATGTGAAATGAACGTGCCCTAAGTATGTTATTAACTTTCATACAATAAAGAAAATTAAAATACAAAAAATAAATATTAAAAAATGAAAAATGTAAAATAGCCCCTGCAATACGGGAGATAAAACCTAGTTAAGTTATAAAGTTAATTAGTTAATTCAGTTAAATCACCCGATAGAACCGGTTTACCATTTATGATTTTATGAGCACAATCCATAATTCAGTAAGGTTCGAAAACCAGGTTTTAAAGCATTGCCGTTTTTGACCCGTCTTCAAACTATATGACATTCTGTGATTCTGACCCCTTTGAAGTTTGAATTGCCAGACTGACATGGAATTTTACTACTTTAGTTACTAGGATGCATCGTAACATATATCAAGTACACAAAATCAAATCTTTTTATGTAATTTTGAACAAGAAGACAAAAACCATTCGGTGTTCTTAACTCATACCACATCTGGAATAACAGTAGTCTATTTTTTTTTTTATGATATTTACCTTACAGCTGTAACGTTATATTAGGAATAATTATTTTCCAAAGAGAAAGTAGTTGAAGGGATAAAGATGGACCCATGTCTCTTGGATCAGTAGCAGTTCATGGACCATCTTCAATAATTAACACCCACTAATATAATTTTATTTGTTAGTTTTTCCAAAAAGTAATAATGCATGTAATATCTAAATGCCAACGATACCTATCTCAAGTTGTTGATATGAAACAATCAAAACTTTAATTAAAAAAAAGGTAGTTTTGAGTTTAAGTTCCACTTTTGAGAGAAAAAAAAAAAAGAAAGAATAGGGGTTTAATTTGGATATGTTTTTTTTTTTTGGTATATGGAGGGTTTATTTATGAGGGTTGAATAAAGATAATCAGGTGGGCCAGTCGTTTTGATCCAAATATACGTGCATTTAAAAATCAATAGGGTGGTGGTCTATTAACAAAAACAAATGCCTTAGACACATAGCTTTAGAGGAAAAGGTCTTAGCTTCAAGTTTCACAAACAACAAGGATTAAAAATAATTTGTTGTTAAAAAAATGCCTTTAAAAAATTGTAATAAATAAAACTCAATACAAATATATTTAGATTTTATAAATTACTAAGTGTAATATAAAAAATTAGAGACATGAGTAACTCATATATATACACTACAAATAGCAATTTATGTTTAGGCTATGAGACCAAAAGTTCTAGATTGATAATTAGTAAAATAATATAAAAGATCTTATGGCCATAATGGAGTGGCAGTCTTCTTTGGACAAAAGCATATGGGTTTGAAGCTTGTATTTGGATTTTATCGATTTTTAATTTTTAATTTAAGAGTCCCATTTGTTATTACATTTTACAACCCTTTTCATAAGTTTATCTATAGTTAGTAAATATCTAAATATGAGTCCAAAATCATTTTTCAGTTTTACGTTTTTACAATAATATACATGGTACATGCTACACGTTGAATCATAATTGTTTCAAATATACCAAATAAATGCAATTACAGTTGGCTTTTTTTTTTTGGGTTTTTACTATATATATATATACTAGTTTTTAGTGCCCGTGTCACACACGGTATTATTTAAATTAAAATTACAAGTAAAGCAAATAATTGCATAATGTATACGAAAAAATATATTACATCTATGTTTGTATCTATGCTATGTGTATATAAATTAATTTTATTTATACCATAAAATAATTTTTTTAAATGAACTTAATAAAAAAAATACACGTGTAGAAATGTATCCGAGAATGCTTTTTCTATTGAAAATTTCATTCTCAGTGTTATACATGTATAATTGAAAGAATTTTGGTTATTAACCAATTTCAGAAATAAAACTTCTCATACAATAGTAGTTCTAACCACTCAGCCTAAATATAAAATAAGTGTTACCTTTATTGATGTATTTATTAATTTACCATCCATCGAAGGAAAGGAGAACATTAAATTGTAACGACGGACGTTCTTCATGAACTATGTTTTTCTGAACAACACCATGAAAAAGATTTTGATAAGTTTCAAAGAGTCTCTCGACTTTGTCATAATGACAACATAAAAAATAGCATGTTAACTCATTCAATCTTATGAAAATTTTTCTTCATTTAAGTATAGTTTTGCATGACATGCTTTCCATACAACGCTTCACTATTGAAGGAAAAGTTAATGCTTACATAAATATTTCAAATTTGATAAAAGTTAGAAGCATTGATAGGTCTAGGGGTGGCATGTCGAAATTGCTTGCAAACTTTTTCTCAAATTTTAATAGTCGAGGGAAAAATAGTCAATTTGTCAAATCCCGAACCTTTATTTCCAAAAATGCTCTTGAAAATAATTTTGTAACCCGGATCATGTTTAAAATTCTAACTTTCATCGGTTTGACATCTTCAAGTCAACACTTTGAACCCGTAACAAATTTAATGATAAATATACTTGCATTCTCAAACTTATACCTATATTTCATATTTTTGACCTGTAACAAATTTTGATCATAAATGTAGTTAACTTGTACCAAACAATCTATTTACTAACTTTTGACCCATAAAAATTAAATTTAAGTTCCACAAAACATCCGGAACAATCATTGATAAAAATACTAAGAAATTAAATATGATAAACTTTGTTATGTTTGAAAGTGATTGATACATACTATCCTTACATTTTAACATATATATATAGTATACTAAATTAACCAGAAATAAATATATAGATTTAAAGCATAGATTTATAATTTATAAATTTATATGACAATTTACGATAATAATAATAATAATAATAATAATAACAGTAATAGTAATAATAATAGATAAATTGATTAATTTAAAAAAATGGATCGATTTTTAAACATATATTTATAATTTAATGATTAAAAAAATAACTTTGTAAAATGAAAGCATATTCGAGTTTTGTTTTTCTTTACAATCTTCTACAATATACATAGTACAAAGTACAATATGTTAATGATAACCTTTGAAATTATATTTTTTTCAATACTTGACAAACATGGTTTATTGTTGATTTTTAGATTTCACCAAGTATTTTGGAATATATAGTAAAAGAATATGTTAATATCTATTTTTATAAAAATGTATATATATAATATAAATAAAGTATTAAAGGAAAGTGAATAATTATTGATCTATTACATATATTACGATTAATTAAGATCTTAGTTTTGGAGGGAAAAAATTGTGAGAATTAACCAAAAGATGACAAGTGTCCATAATTATTTTAGGTAGCGTTTGGTACGCAGGAATGACAATAGGAATGGAATGATTCATTACGTAGGAATGAAAAAAGTGGTGTTTGGTTGCTCAATGGAATGGAATCATCCATTACACATGGAATCCTATTCCATCAAATCCATTCCTTCCCACCCTCTTCTTTTTTTTCATTTCATTCCTCCTTCACCCTACTTTCTCAACAACACCATCACCTAACAACCACCACCAACACTACCATCGGCACCACCACCAACTCCGCCGACACCACCACCGTTTCCACCACCATCGCCACCCGCCACCACCAATTTCATCTCCGAAGCTACCACCGTCGCCATTGTAGGTTTTTTTTTTTGGGTTTAAAAAGTATTCACTTTTTTGAGATAGAAGTGTTTTTATTATTTCTATTTCATTTCTACAATTTTTTTAGATACCAAACAATAAAAATTAATAAATGATTTCATTCCTATAGGTTAACCAAACAAGGAAAATGAATGGTAATGATTCATTTCATTCCCTTGTCCATTCCATTCCTTCTTCCATTCCATTCCCCCTTCATTCCATTACCTCCAACCAAACATACCCTTACTTTATTAGAATAGGTATATATATACACTAGATTCCCCCCCCCCCCGGATTACGGGGGTTGTTTTACATTATTCATTTTCAATATTTATATATGTATATTTGGATTTTAATTTTATTTATTGTAATAAAGCTAATAATTAATATACTTGAGGTTTGATGATGAAATTGTTTCACAAATAAATGATATGCTATAATCCGGTTTAAAAGCTATCTGGGTTTGGTGATACCCATCACCCAGTTATTTTCTTTATTATAAAATTGTTTCTCAATTATACATAATATATTTTTTTTAAATAAAATAGGATATTAATTTTTAGTATAACCCTATTTTATATGATTTTCATATCAAATATTTGATGAGATTAATTTTTAATATAATGAGATGTTATAACCCGTTTAAGAGCTATATGGGTTTGGTGAGATTTTTATCTGTGAATTCGAGTCAAATGCGTGAGAAACCTTCATTTACAAATAAAGCAATCTGATGGCTTGAGATAATGGTTATTTTATATTTTTCGTTTTTTAATTTTTACTTTTTGGATTTTAATTTTCTTTATTATAAGAAAATTAATAATATACTTAGGGTTTGATGATGAAAAGGTTTCATAAAAAAATGATATGTTATAACCCCTTTAAAAGCTATTTGGATTTGGTGACCCATGACCCGCTTATGTTTTTTTACTATAAAATTGTTTATTAATTATAAATAATATCTTTTTCTTTTTTAAATTGGATATTAAATTTTAGCATATCCCTATTTTATAGGAATTTTTCATCAAATAATTGGTAAGATTAATTTTTAATTTAATGAGATGTTATAACCCGTTTAAGAGCTATCTGGTTTTGAAAAGACCCATATCCATGAATTTGGGTTAAATCAATGAGAGGCCTCCATTTAAAAATCAAGCAATCTGGTGGCTTCCATAAAAGGTGAGAGCGACCACATCGCGACACATAGGATTTTAGGGTTTTCGTTTATATATATTATAGATAGATACGTATGAATTTTGGTTAAATCAATGAGAGGTCTCCATTTAAAAATCAAGCAATCTGATGGCTTCCATAAAAGGGGGGAGCGACCACATTGCGACACGTAGGATTTTAGAGGTTTCGTTTATATATATTATAGATTTTATCCCGTGTTACGGGGGTTGTATTACATTATTCGTTTTTAATATATATATATATATATATATACACATATACATACTAGTTTTAGAGCCCTTGTTACACACGGGATAATTCAAATTATAAAATTATAAGTAAAACAAATAATTACATGGCGTATATGAAAAAAATGTATTACATCTATGCTTGTATCTATATATGTGTACATAAATTGATTTTATTTATATAACAAAATGGTTTTTTTAAATGAACTTAATAAAAAAATGTCCGTGCAAAATCGTACCCGAGAATGCTTCTTTCTATTGAAAAATTCATTCTCGGTGTCATATATGTATAATTGAAAGAATTTTGGTTATGAACCAATTTCGAAAATAAGATTTTTCATACGATAGTAGTTCTAACCACTCAGCCTAAATACAAAAGAGGCGTTACCTTTATTGATATATTTATCGATTTACCACCCATCAAAAGAAAATAGGATATTAAATTGTAATAATGGATGTTCTTCAAGAACTATGTTTTTCTGAGCTACACCATAAAAAATATTTTGATAAGTTACAGAGGGCTTCTCGACTTTGTCATAATGACAACATAAAAAACAACATGTTAACCCATTCAATTTTGTGAATATTTTGTTTCATTTGAGCATAGTTTTGTATTACATGCTTCCCATACAACGTTCTGATCACCATTGAAGGAAAAATTAATGTTGACATAAATATTTGAAATTTGATAAAAGTTAGAAGCATTGATAGGCACCAGGGTGGCATGTCGAAAGTGTTCACAATCTTCTCTTAAGTTTTAATAGTTGAGGAAAAAATAGTCAATTTGCCAAATTCCGAACCTTTTGATTATTTCAAAAAAATACCCTTAAAAATAAACTTGAAACCCGAATCATGTTTAAAATTCTAACTTTCATACTTTTGACATTTTAAAGTCAACACTTTGAACCCATAACAAATTTGACGATAAATCTATTTTGCATTCTCAAACTTTTAAAAATACTCAAAATTTTCATTTTTGACTCGTAACAAAATTTGACCTAAATGTAGTTAACCTATACCAAACAATCTATTTACCAACTTTTGACCCACAAAATCAAATTTAACTTCCACAAAAAACCCAAAACAATTTTCATTTGAGAAACATGATTTGTTGTTGATTTTTAGAATTCATCAAGTATTTTAAAATATATAGTAAAATATTATGTTAATATTTATATTTATAAAAATATATAGATACTAATAAATATAGTGTAAAAGGAAAGTGAATAATTATTGATTTATTACATATATTAGGGTATATTAGTTTTGGAGGGAAAAAAATTATGAGAATTAACTAAAACATGACAAGTGTCTCCATTTATTTTACTTTATTAGAATAGGTAGATATATATATATATATATATATATATATATATATATATATATATTTGGATTTTTACTTTATTTATTGTAAGAAAGTGAATAATTAATATACTTGAGCTTTGATGATAAAATGGTTTCACAAATAAATAATATGTTATAATTCTGTTTAAAAGAGATCTGGGTTTCGTGATACCCATTACCCGTTTATTTTCTTTATTATAAAATTGTTTCTTAATTATAAATAATAACTTTTTTTTAAATAAAAAAGGATATTAATTTTTAGTATATCCTTATTTTATAGGATTTTCATATCAAATATTTTATAAGATTAATTTTTAATATAATAAGATATTATAACCCGTTTAAGAGCTATCTGAATTTGGTGAGACCTTTACGGCTTTACCCGTAAATTCGGGTCAAATGTGTGAGAAGCTTTCATTTACAAATAAAGCAATCTGATGGCTTGAAAGAATGGTTGTTTTACATTTTTCGTTTTTTAATATTTATTTTTTGGATTTTAATTTTCTTCATTGTAAGAAAGTTAATAATATACTTAGGGTTTGATGATGAAAGGGTTTCATAAATAAATGATATGTTATAACCCATTTAAAAGCTATCTGGATTTGGTGACCCATGACCCGCTTATGTTTTATACTATAAATTGTTTATTAATTATAAATAATATCTTTTTCTTTTTAAATTGGATATTAAATTTTAGTATATCCCTATTTTATAGGATTTTCATATCAAATAATTGGTAAGACTAATTTTTAATTTAATGAGATGTTATAACCTGTTTAAAAGCTATCTGGTTTTTGTAAGACCCATACCCATGAATTTGAGTTAAATCAATGAGAGACCTCCATTTAAAAATCAAGCAATCTGATGGCTTCCATAAAAGGGGGGAGCGACCACGTCGTAACACGTAGGATTTTAGGGGTTTCATTTATATATATATATATATTATAGATATGTATGTATGTATGTATTATTATTGTTTTTCTTAAGTGCAACCTTTAAATAAAAACTATACTCGAAAAGAAAAACATAGCTGGAGACAAAACAAAAATTACATGCTAAGTAACTGGTTCATGAGCCACACTACCAAGTTCAAATAAAACTTACAATTACGAGACAACAACCACAAATACGAAACCGAAACAATCGAATCAAATAGTATGTCTTTGTTGTCATTGGGTTGACAAAAAATATGTATTATTAATATTAAAACTCAATTACTCAACTCATTTTAAGTCGATTTAAAAAATAAAAACTTTTGCACAACCCAAATCATAGCCAAGTGAGCCATGCAAAATTTTAATTGTTTAAACCTAATAAAAAACCTTTTTATTCAAAGCTCAAATTTTTTTTCGTCTTCAACTTAAAAGTTTTTAACTATTCTCGTAAACAATCCTTACAAATCCAATGCAAACACAGATGAAAATGACCATTACAAACATAAGAAGATACATGAATCAAACCAGTAATCTACCATGCAAGTTGCCTTATAAATCCAATACAAACACAGATGAAAATGACCCTACACCATGTACTGTTCACTGTGGTGTTATGACAAAATATACCAAATATATTAAACCGGTTAATTGCTCTATCGATTTAATACTTTAATCTGTATGATCGGTTGACTGATTCCAAACTTCATAAAACGTCATAATTATTATAATTAGTTTGATAAGTACAATTAAAAGTAATCTCTATATCATCAATAAAACCCGACACACCATGTATCATTTAACTAATTCAGTTCAGGCTGTATAACAAACAAACCTAACGGGCAACACATTCGGTATTTGATGCAACAGCTTTATTAGGTTAATAATGTTACAAAACTTTTAAAAATTATAATAAATAATATGTGGAAACAGTAAGAAAATTAAAGTTACTAGAATTATAGAATTATTTTAAATGTAGTTGAGTATTTGATGACTCCATTAGTTTTTTTTAGGTGAGTATAAGATCTTTTACGTTTTAGGTAAAGACCATCTCGAGAGGTAATGTTTAATCATCTAAGGCCATAAATAACGAAATATTTAACACCCATGAACCTGATAGGTTGGTTAAGACAGCATTATCACCACATGACTTATACTTGTTGCGTTATCACCCTATTCTGGATCAATACTTAGACCATGTGTTATACACATGGTGACTCCCTGCAAAAGGTGATGTGGCAACAGAATGCTAAGAATGTAAAACCATGTTGCCCCCTGAATTCCAACTAGCATTGTGGCTTCCCCACACTTGTTCTTTGCTATGGTGATACATTTAAGACAAATGATTAAAAATATATAGAACTAAAATAAATACAAACCAAACATAAAGTTCGGGTTGCCTCCGAGTCTAAGTTTTTGTTAAGGTCTTCAGTCGGACCGTTACCTTGTTTTTCGGTTTTGGTGGTCGAATGGAGTGCTTACCTTCCTCCATCTCACTTCGTGTGCTTCTCAAGCACAATGGTAACTCTGATGCCCTCCCACCTTGGGTTGCCTCCCAGTCAGTGCTAAGTTTTTGTTAAGGTCTTCAGCTGAACCATTACCTTGTTTTTCGGTTATGATGGTCGAATGGAGTACTTACCTTCCTCCATCTCACTTCGTATGCTTCTCTAGCACAATGGTAACTCTGATGCCTCCCACCTTGGCCCAAAGCATGCCAATCTTCTTTATTCATTATCGAACCCAGGTGGCTTCCTTACCTTCTCCTTCTTTGGTGGTTTATTCTTATTTTTGCCACCCGTCTCTTTATTACTCACAGCTTCCATCGCCTTGTTGATCTTATTAGCTGAACTTGATACTTCTCCATGCTTCATCTCCACTGCATTTAGTTCCTCCTTTTCCTTTTCCCGCTTTGATCTATTAAACACACAACCTTCCACTTTGGTGTCATTCTCATTTGCACGAGAAAGACACCTATCAGTAGCATATGACCTAGAACATTTATTTTCAAAAGAAAAATCGTATGAATTTGAAAAAAAAAATATTTAAAATTAACTTACGCTTATCAAAGGTCATACAAACCGTGCTGTCTCGTCAATTTATATGAGAATTTGAGGTAGCCAAAAACGGTCTCCCCAATATCACCCGTGGTTCTTCTTCATTCTCAACCAATGCATAATTAAGCACCAAGAAATCTTCATGATAATAAAAATCCCCAACTTTTATTACAACTCCAACCAACTTTCCCCGAGGCTGTCTACGTGTAGAATCATCTAACACCAAGGTGGTGTCAATTTCTTATAAAGGCCGAAAATCAAATTTGTCATACACAGTGCCCGGTAGCACACTTACACTTGCACCATAATCAACTAATGCTTTGGTGGTTTTGAACTCGCCAATTTGAATGGGAATAAAGTGGTGCCCCTGTTTCAAATTCTTCAACCCTGTTGTTCTCCACATTATCCTCAATGGTTGTAGCACTTGGTGTGCATTTTCAGGGTTGGATGAACTGTTGCTTTGATGATTAAGGTACTTCACTGTATCACTTGGGATTCGCCCCGAGTTATTTTTTAACTTTGGCACTTCTTCTGCCAGCTAACTAACATGCTCATCCCTTGTGGCATTTTCCTTGTCTGCAATCTCCTTATCCTTCTTGTACTCTTTCTGACCCTCCAACACCAATGTCATCAAAGCATCAAGTTTGGGACTCACATCGTTTGCCCCTAATGATCCAATCTGCTTTTCACCCTGATTATAACCATCTCAATTACCATACCCTTGACTGTTATTCTGCCTATATGATCCCGTTTGATAACTACCGAAATTATAATTCTGTTGTCTCTAACCACACTGATAACCTGCCTTCTGTGAACTGCCCTGGAAATTTGGGTTTGTTTGAGTGTTTGCATTCCCGTAACTGAAGTTTGGGTGATTTCTAAGGCCAGGTTGGTAGGTGTTTGAGTTCATGTTGTTGTATTTCCTCTCACCCTGAACATAATTTACCTCTTCCCCATTTTCTTCGTCATATTCAGCTCCGCAACTCGATACATCATGTCCCAACTCCCCACACTTTTTGCAAGCCGAGTATATCTTTCCTGATTGATTATTATCTTTCGTAGCCGTGATCATCAGCTGTTCCAATTTATTCTCCATTCTAGCCATTTTGTCCTTAAGACTCAGTACTATCCACTTCTTTCACAACTACTCCTTCACCATTTTGTTTGACTGAGTCTGTCTCTTGGAGTTCATTGCATGCCTTTCCAAGTGTCTTCAATCTACATTCTCCTCGTTTGTTAAGAACAACCCATTAGTAGTAGACTGGAGATCCCTAACATCGTCACTAGACAGACCATCGTGGAATTCCTTGATTAATTCCCATAAGGCAATTTCATGGTGAGGGCAAGTCCTCAACAACAATTTGAACCTCTGAAACGATTCATAGAATTTCTCACCCGTACACTACTTATAATTTCTAATAGCGATTCTGGATTCTAAGGTTCTTTGTGGCATATAATATTCATAAGTCTTACCACAAGTAGATACTGGCCGAAGGTAATGATAGAAACCATTGTTTTGCCGCATCCTTCAGACTTAACTAAAAAACCACCAACTTCACCCCTAACTGGAAATAGTAGCACAAATCGAGTTAAACTAACTCAGATGGAGGTACGGTTCCTTTATGACTTTCCAATGAAACGTGGCTACCCTGGTAAAACTACTATGTCTTACCAAAAATGTTCTCTCGTCCCTTACTGGAACAATTATCGGTTGTGGGTTCATTGCCACCTATTGAATGAAATGGCTCTAACCCCCTAAACTGGTGATGGAATAAACACACTCGGGACCACGTCATCATACTCATACATTGGAACTTATGGCTCCCTGTTAACCTGACGTCTCTGTGCTTGCTGATTTCTCGAGTATTGATACTATTGACGATTCTGGTCAGGTACTCGATTATTTTGGGGGTACTGTGGTTGATTTCTTTGATAGTACAATTCTTCTTCATCTTCATACTCAGCATCCCAATCCTCAAATTCATCCAAATCCCGACTCTCTCATTACCAGGATGAAACGCATTCTTTTCCCCCGCAAACTAAAACAGCCCTTGACGGTTTAGTGGTTCAGACCTTACGGATTAGTTATCATCAAAGCTCGGTGTCTATCTTCTGTTTCAGTTTCGACACCCACGGTTTACTTGATTTATGTTACGGTTAACGTTCTGGTTTTGGTTGGGTTGTAGTTCGTTTTATGGGATCGAATACTCTTGGTTTTGTGGTTCATCTTGGTTTTTGTGTCGATTACCGAGTGCTTTCGGTTTGATGTTGTGGTTTCTAAGTTTCAGTTCAAACCCGTCTTCTGAGCTTCTTGGTTTCTCATAGTTGTCTTTTCAATTTCTGGATTGAACTGTAGCTGCTCTTTACCTCGGGAATGCCTCGTATGCATGAACCTGTAGAAATATCTGCACATGAAAACACAAAAACCCCGTGTAAAATGAACGCAGAAACAATAAAAACAAATACTAAAAACTAAACTAAACTAGACTAAACTAACACTTTGTGCATTGATTCCTCGGCAACGGCGCCATTTTGATGTAGATGTCGTGCTCTAATTAAAAAACAAGTATTTATGAAGCTTAAATACATATAACTACTACGGATAATTAAGGTCGCCTCCACATGGAATCAGTGGAAATTGCAAGTTTACCTCATGAATTAAATTAATTATTAGGTGGACAGACGATGCCAAACAGTTTAGAAAGATGTATTGAAAACACATGATTACTTTTAAAGTTTGTAAACAATTATGAGAAATGAGTGATTCACTTTAGGTTCAGGTAATGCGATAACAAACTAATCACATATTCAGTTAAGTTGATTGCGTAGTAATTACTAGACATAGTAGTTTGGTTGTAATGACAAACGTAACCCTATCTGAATTGTTGACACAACTGAACGCGATCTACCCAATTATCAGTTTTATATTATAAAACAATCAATCATCATGCAATAACTAACGTCTATCAAATCAATGACACAAGAACCTAGTCCTAAATGTTGATGAACACAACCGAATAGTTGATGCAAGATTCAACTAACAAAACATGAACTGTTTAAACAATCAATTGATAAAGCAAACAAGATCAAACAATATATTCAATCAAGTGCATAGTCGTTAAAGCATACATAATACGATCATAATCAGTTTACACAAAACCCTAGCCTAAACTGATCACAATGGTGTTTAGCCTGACATCAACATCACGAGTAATTTGCTTATTTGATGAAATGATGAAAGCATGGACTGATTGGACGAACCAGAATCTCCAAGATGATGAAAATTATCCTAGGGTTCGTTCTTGGCTGCTGAAATGAAGGTATCTCAAAATAAGGACTCAAAACTGATTATATGGAATTAGGTTTAACTTCCCGTCATTAAGCTGCTTCGCGTAGCTCTTGCACCTTGGTCCTTTGCTTAGCACGAATGACAAAATAGTTGGGTTCCTTTTTAGGGTTCTTCACGTAGCGCGAAGAACCACCTTCTTATCCCTTCGTGTAGCGCGAAGGGCTCCAGTAACATGGATTTTGGCCTTTTTCTTGATTTCTGCATTGCGAAGTGTGCCACTAGATTCCACTCTTCTTAAGCATCATTCTAAGCTCATAAACATCATCAATAAGTATCCTTAACGTCCAATGACCTGAAACACATAAATGCGCTTGAAGTACCAATGGTCACACGATAATTAAACTAAATCGAACATATTAATATCATAATATATAGGAATTATACCCGGCCATCACTATTCCCTATCAAAATCAGCCACGTGTCTCTCCAGGTAAAAGGAAACATCTTTTGGATAGTGACAACTTGACCAATCATTCTCTTTCACCTCCAGCTATAAATACCCAACCCTCTCAATCATCACGAGATATTCATTCACAACTTCCATAATACATCAATCACTTATTCAGTACTTTCTCTCTCTAGAAACGGTTACTGATTCTCACGCCGTATGGTGGTTATGAGAAGACCCCCCATCTTGTCCTTTTCATAACAAGCTCACGGGGGTTTGTTTTGCAAGATCTCGATCTGTTTCCAATCCATCTGACCTAACCACATTGATAAATTTCCATCTGGTTGGAGTGTGGATTTGACCCTAATCCTATTTGGATCTGTGTTTCTTCACGTGCACCATTCTCCTCTATTTGGTGAGGTTGCTTAATTCTATTGGTTTAAGCTAATTTTAAAGTATTACAAATTATTGGTATAATATAGGTTGAGAGTCGATTGTCAAAGATAAATGATGAAAGAGATCATGATGTAAAGGTGGAAAAAAGAAAAAAAAAACTAAAATAAGGATGGGTATAACACATTTCCTTAGCTCTTCTACTTCAATAAGATAGAAACTTTACAGATATTGTCATTTCAACATCTCAATAATGGAGTGGAAGTTCTTTTTATTTATTTTTCAATTTTCTTTTCCTCGAAAGCTTATGGGTTGGAGGTAATCAAGTATAAAAATGATTAATTTTTCTCCCACTTATTATTACATTTTTACAACTTAAGTCTTGACTTTTTGATAAATTTAAGTGTAGTCTAATGAAGGCTTAAACAAGTGAAGAAACATATGTAATTAAAATGGTCTCCTCTATACGATTAAAACGAGTCCAAGATCATCTCTAGGTTTTGAAGGTAAGATACATCAGTTACATATTTGAAAATTATTACAAAAATATAAAAAAGCGTTACACTTTTAATCTGAAAAGAGACCTTTGTATCATTACTATTAATAAAGAAGACAAATGAATTTGTATCATCATTATTAATAGAGAAGAAGAAACAAATGAAGTTGGTCTTTTTATACCAAACAATAAATCATATTTTGATGAAAGTCTACTTGCAAAAAGAATAACTAGATCCTTCATACAGTACACCCAGATTGCACAAATACTTTCAGTTTTCTAATTAAAAGTATGCAACACATGTGCTCCTTTGCTTTGCACGTATGAACATGAGTCTTTCAACTAAACTACATATTAAATTTATGGGAAAATCCCCAAAATGGCCCATCTACAAAATGAGATTCAAAATTTGTCTCTCCCAAGTTTTCAGTTTTGTCCCATAGTTATCTCGTCACCGTCGACATGTTAGGGAATACCGACGACGTGTTACTAAACGAACCAGAGAACGACACGTGGCCGGAACCTGGCTGGAATAGGTGGTCTACGATGTGTTATCGAGGCCATTTCATCGCAGACGATTTGTTATACATGTTCTTGTTCACGACGTCAACGCCGGGCTGCCATACCTGACACCCATATTCACATCGCCGGCGACGGCTTACCGGATCTCATGGCCGACGACTTGTTGACAAAACATAGGGTTGAAGATGCATTTCCGGTGCTAACACAGAGTTGAAGATACGTTTCCGGTGCTAACGTATGGTTGACGATGCGTTACGTATTGTTAATGTAGGGAAGAGGATAGGGCACGACACGTTAATAAAAAAACATGTAGCGCACGACAAGTTATCGTTAACAATACGTAACGCATCGCCGACCCTACGTTAGCACCGGAAACGCATCTTCAACCCTGCGTTAGCACCAGAAATGCATCTTCAACCCTATGTTTTGTCAACAAGTCGCTGGCCATGAGATCCGGTAAGCTATCGTCGGCGATGTGAACACGGGTGTCAGGTATGGCAGCCCGGCGTTGACATCGTGAACAAGAACATATAACAAATCTTCTGCGATGAAATGGCCTCGATAACACATCGTAGACCACCTATTCTGGCCAGACTCTGGCCACGTGTCGTTCTCTGATTTGTTTAGTAACACGTCATTGGTATTCCCTAACATGTCGACGGCGACAAGATAACTATGGGATAAAACTAAAAACTTGAATTTTGAGGAACAAATTTAAAATCTCATTTTGTAGATGGGCCATTCTAGGGATTTTCCCTAAATTTATTTAACACCACTATCTAAAAGACAAAAGGGTTCAAATGACCATTATACTCTTAAATAATAAGGTTGCACGCTATGAGCGCTATTGTGGGCTTTTTTTTGGCGGCTATTGTATGACATTCGTCAATTTTCGATTCGTGTTCGTATTGTAAACCCGACCCGTTGGGTCGTTTCGATATATTAAATATATTTTAATAAAGTGATTCCTGACATTTAATGTTCATTATTCGTTGTTCGTTGTTATTTAAATGTTTATAAATTCCCGAACCTTAACGTTAATCGAGCCGCGCGAGTAAAACACGTAAATAATCCAAAAACCAAAGACTTTATAATTTAATTATAAAGTTTGGGTTAAAAATGTAAACTTCAAATACTTATTTAAACTTAGAAGAATTTAAATTATCTTTTAAATGGTTATTGAAACTTCAGGGGCCAAACTGCAATATTCTTATTTAAAATATATTAAAATAATCAAGCAAAACCCTACCCGCCCCGCCCCCCTGCCCCGTTTTTCCGGCCGGCCGCCGATGGCGGTGCCGGCGATGGCCAAACCACCGTAAAACCTATATTTTTTACAAAATAGTTATATAAAAACGTTTCTCCGTCACTATTAATCGTTAACTAACTATTTAATTGCGTTTAACATCCGTAAATCACCCCGTAATAGCCGCCGGAAAATCCGGGTAATCAAATCAAGGCATTTAACGCTTAGACGTTCCTTCCCTTAGTATAAATAGGTGCCTAGACCTCTAACCAACTCGCTCACACTCCTCAATCCCCCTCTAATACACCGATTTGTCTGTAATTGGGAGCTCTATTTCTGTTTTTCCGGCAAACTTAATCTCGGCCAAACCAAAACGTATAAAGGTAATTGTTATATGCTTATTATTGTCAATGAACCAATAAACAATAACCCTAAACTAATTTGAACAAACATAGAACAGTAACCTCAATTGATAAAATTAGGGTTTATGTTCTTGATAAAGGAAGAAGATGAACTTTCATTATTATTATATATATATATATATATATATATATATATATATATAATATTTTTCAAGTTTAATCTGAATTGCTCTTTAGACCAACTGGTTAACATGCTAGGATAACAAACAAGAGACCCGGGTTTCGTCGGGTTCGAAACCTGGGTCACATATGCCTTCCTTTCTTTTTTTTGATAACATGTTATTATTATATTTAACCAAAATTATTAGAAACTGTTATTATATTTAAACAAGGGAAACCAAGCATAAACGAATGTTCATTCAAGCTCAACTGGTTACACACTGCACATGTAAACCTCAAGACCCGTGTTCGAAACCCGGGTCAGCCATGTTCCTTTTATTTAATTTTTCACCTAATTAATAAATCCTTTTTAATCATTAAAAATCATAATAAATTTATAAAAACCTTTTTAAATTAAATAAAAATTATGTAAACTAACTATAAAATATATCTCACCATTTTGCATATAAAAATCAAGTTTCTCGTTTTCATAAGTAGTTATTAAAAATCGTGTAATAATCGCCAAGTAAACTTTAATTCTCTAAAAATCGTTTTGTTAAAGCAACAATTATATTTTTCGACTTGTAAACAATAGTTCAAGCTTTTCGAACATATAAACTTTGTTTTCTCACCATTAAAGTGCTTAAATTGTACTAATAACCAAATTGCCGTTAAAACATAAATAATAATATAATAATCTAAGAGTCATAAAATTTGTAATGAATTACTATAAAATGATAACTAACTTCTAAAATTATTCATGCAATTAATCAACTTTAAAATCCCATTAGAATAGTCGTTAAAAAAAAGTCGTGTTTATTCTTATTTATAGTTCGTACGGATTGACCGCTTCGGTTATTCTTATCCCTTTGACGCTTTCGAGTTATTCTTATTCATTTTTCACTTCAATTACTAAGGTGAGTTTTTCACCACCCCTTTTTAATGTTTTAATGTTTTGGGGTAGCATATGTATCCTTATAAAAATTTAAGTATTACTTCTTCTATTACAAAACTACAATTCGTATATGGACTTGTGTGTTACTTGTATTACTTGCACGAATATTACTTGCACGTTAGGAAGCCTCATTAAGTATGATCATACGCCCCCCTTTGCACTCCGGTCCATTTGTATCGAGTGGAAAAGGGTCTCATTATCCAAGTACGTTGGTTGTTACCAATTGGAAAGGACCTTACTTGCGCGATTATCCAAGTACGTTGGTTGTACCAACTGGAAAGGACTTACTTGCTCATTTACCACATGTCTATGAATTGTATGGTTTTTATGTACGTATTTAAACTGTGGAAACTTACCAGCTATATTTATAGCTGACCATATTTTATACATATGTTATATTTATAAAATATAACATATGTTACAGGTACCATGATTAGAGGATGAAGGACTAGAAGATACTTAGAATACCTAGGTTATTTAATAAACGAGACATTTGTTTTGATTATTGTTTATCTTTGATTTAAATTCGTATTGTTTACTTGATTGAACTTGTGTACTTGGCTATTTAATGAATTAATGTTATTATGGTCACTTAATAGTGCCACGTGTGTTTGAGCAATCTGTACATCACACTCGGGCGTTTCCGCTTAAGCCAGGGTGTTACATATTGGAAAGGAACACCGCAGGGAGGGGGGCGCTATTGGAGGGGGCGGTAAGGAGGGAGAGGGGGAGGGGCTCATGACGATCAGCGCCTAAGGGGAATGTGGTGGTGGGGTCATGTGTTTCTCTCTCTCTCTCTCTCTCATAAACACACATACATATATATGTATATATATAATGGGGCATTAAATGAGCTTTAAACTACAGCGGTGCGTTATAGAAAGGGGTTTCGATGCCTCCTTTCTTACGTGGCGATGATGTGGAGGGGCTTTAAAGCCCCACCATAGTGAAGAGCCTAATAGTAATAATAAAGGAAAATTCCCATAATATCCATTTTATATAGAGGTTTTCCAACTTTGACCCCTATTTACAAACAATACCAGAAATGTCTATTATCAAACGAGCGGACCGACTTTTAAATCTACATGACGAGTGATTTGTGTATAGCCAAATAAAACCAAACACTTGTCCCTAAAACTGACGCGACGAGCGTATTGTTAAAAAAATAAACCCACCCCATATAAAAAAAACTATACGCCAACAAAGCAGTCGGCCCGACGACCGCATTCATGTTAATATCGGCGGCGAGTGCTTTACGTCACGAAAAAACCAGGGTGAGTAGATTATGAACCACGAGCATTTCATGAACCATGAGTTTTTTGAAATTACAATACCTGAGGTCAAGTAGTAAAGGATATCAAAAGAACCAGGCCGAGTATATCATGTTACTGTCGGCGACGAGTGCTATACGTCAACAAAAAAATAACCAGGGCGAGTAGATCATGAACCATGATTTTTTTGAAACTATAATACCCGAGTAAGTCACATATCGTGCGAGCGAGTCCGTGAACACTCTTCTAATCGTTGTTTCCAATCGCACGCACCAACTTACTTAAATATCATGTAGTTTGTTTTTAAAAGTTTTATAATCATATAACTTTGTTTATTACCTTTTTTTGTGAATTTAATAATTACAACAGTTAAAAATTATAACTAAAACGTTAATAGCGATCTACTCGGCCCTTTCAATTTAGATGATGATTTTGAACATAATGTTAACTCGATCTGCTCGGCCCTCTCAAATGTTGTGACCTGATCTACTCGGCCTTCTCATTTCATTTAACATATTACTCGACCTGCTTGTTATTTGATCTACTAGGCCTCAGTATTGCATTTCAAAAAACTTGTTCATGATCTTCTCGTCCTGTTCATGATCTACTCCGCAAGTTTTTTTTTTAATTGTGATGTAAAGCACTTGCGCCGACAGTAACATGACTATAGGCATCAGGCCGATGGCTTGTATGGCGCATAGTTTTTGATCTAGGGCGAGCTTATTTTTTTAATGATACGCTTGCGGCATCCAGCTTTAGTGACATGTATTCATTTTTTATTAGCTATACAAATCACTCGTCTTGAAAGATTTAAAAGTCGTTCCGCTCGTTTGGTAATGGACATTTCTGATATTGTTTGTAAATGGGTGTCAAAGTTCGAAAACCTCTATATGAAATGGATATTCTGGGAATTTGAAAAAAGTGGACTTGATATCCCCCATCGTGTACAATACCTCCACTTTTCGTCTAGCTGTTAGTTAGACATTACTATTCTGTTAACAAAATGCTTAAAAGACCTTTATGCCCTTTCATTATTTCCCAATTGCCTGTGTTTTGCATTAATGTAGTTTTGCATCCCACCTTCGTCTTCCTCCCAAAGAGCTTTTATTATACAACTTGTCAATGTGTAAACTCAAGCAATGGGTGTTGTTTCTAATACACATTATTCACTTTTTGATCGTTAAAACATATGTCATCAAGCCTGACAACAAAAACTAGTATTTCCTACTAGTAGTACAACTGGTTCATAGTTGTTTTATCTTGTCCATGTTGATATATGGGGGATTTTATCGAGTTAATACGCGTGATAGTTCATAGTATTTTATTACCATCATTGATGACTATAGTAAAGCAACTTGGACACATCTTCTAACTACTAAATGCAACACTTTTGTGATACTTTAAGGGTTCATTAAAATGATAGAAACTCATTTTAATCTTAAGGTAATGTGTTTCTGGTTTAATAATGCGTATGAACTGGGTTCGGGGATTTACCCGGTGAGTATATTCGACATGAGGGAGTTATTCATTAAACAACTTGTCTTGTTGTGGCTCAAAAAATAATAGGGTGGAACGAAAACACAAGTATCTTGTTAAAACTGCTAAGGTTCTTATATTTTAGTCCAAGTTGCCTATTACTTTCTTGGGTGATTATGTTTTGACTGCTACACATTTGATTCATCTTTTTTTCCCATAAAGATACTTCAAGACAAAACTCTTCATGAGTTTTTATTTGGCAAAGTTATTTCTTACACTCATTTACGAACTTTTGGTTGTTTATGATATGCTTCAAACTCCACACATGAAAGAGATAATATTCAACCACTGGCATAGGCATGCATGTTTGTTGGTTATCCTTTTGGGAAGTATATACTTAGTTGTAAAAATTCTAGTTTCTCAAGATGCCATTTTTAATGAATATATTTTTCCATATGTAAATTCCTTATCCTTCGTTTGTTTATCCATCTCTTAATGACAATTTTCCATTCTTGTTCTTTTTCTTCTTCCTCATCCTCATCATCCTCTTCTTCAAGCCACGGCAAGTAAGTGTCGAATCCACACAGAATCAGTGGAAAGTGCTACTACAGATCATTGTTCACTAATTAAATAATACTAAGGTGGACAGACGATGTCAAACAGTTTAGAAATTGGTTTGTTTAATGAAAATATTATTACATTGGGTTATAAAACGTTTTGAGAAAAGGAACAACACTACAGGTTCAGGTTATGCAATATTCTAACTGATCATAACTCATATCAATCGGATAATCACATAGGCACGACTTGCTAATTAAGATTGTAAATAATTACTAGACACTGTAATTTGGTTGCGATGATTCACATAACTTAATCCGATGAATTGACACAATTGAATACAGTCTACCTAATTAACATTTTGTTATTTAAAACCTATCACTTATCAATGATTAGCGGTAAGCGTTTAAATGACGATAAGAACTTAATCCTAAATGTTGTCGAAACCAAATAATTGATGATAAATGTAAATCCCAGAGAAATAACTGTTTAATCAAATCAAATAAACGTAAAGCTAAATCACACAACTAATCAAACTTCAATCCAATTCTAGATAAAAATCACAGATACATTCAGTTTACACAAGAACCCTACACCTAAAGTGGTCACAAAAGGTTTAGCCTTGTCTCTACATGATGACGAACTTGCTTATGGGTTGAACGGTTGCCATTATTGAAGAGTTAACGAACTGAGAGATCCATGGTGCAAAATCGCCTCCTAGGTCGTCCACCACTTCTTGATTGAAAGATATCTCGAACGGGGGCTGGAAACTGATTATAATATCGACTCTTCGTGCATCGCGAAGCCTTCTGGAATGTCCTTCGCATAGTGCGAAGGACAAATTAGTCGCGCCCTGATATAGACTTCCTCATGTAGCGTAAAGGCTTTGGTGATAGAAAGTTTATTTCGTTTCACTCGTTTAAGCTCTTAAATGCGTGTGTATTAATCTCGATCATCCTGAGACGTCGATAAGCTCGTAACTAGTACCAATAAGCACCAATAGCGTTAAAAACCTGAAATACAAAAGCGTGCTTAAAGTACCATTGTTCCAACTAAAAACTTAATAAAATTACACAGTTAACACAATATAATACATGATTTAGACCCAACTATCAAATGCATGGATCTAAGGCTCGTATTTATTCTATGGCTTCTTAAAAAATCCTCTATACCCTAAAAGACACATCCATAAATGTATTAAATTAGTTTACATAACTTAGAGCATTTATAATATGCCTCCTCGTCCTCGTTTTTATAACTACACTAAAAATTATTATATCATCTGTCTTTTTTAATTAATTAAACTTTTTTATACCTTTATTATTACTTTTTTTTCTTCTGCATTCACAATCAATTTCGAAAAAAATAAACAATTAATGGGGGTGAATAATGTATTTCTAAATATACTGATGAACAACAACATTTTCTTTTTCATTCACTCACAACCAATATATTTATATCTACTATTATAATAAACAAAAATGTTGTTGTGTCAAGTGGCACCTACTTGGCCATCTTTTTGACACTTGGCAAAACATCATCTAACCACCTTCAATTGTTTTCCATTTTTTTTTTCAAATTTGTCTTCTTTTGTTTACAAGTTCTCAATTTTAAATTAAAATTTATTATTATTTTCTTAAACTATCTTTGTTAATAAGTATTATTAAATAAAAAATTAATATTATTTTCATGATTTTAACACCTTTGCTTATGAGTTTACTAACATGATTTTCCCGTAATATTTAATTTTAACTAAAAGAATTATTTCTTAATGAGGTCCTTTTGTAATATTTGTTTTAAAATTTTAATATAACATTCCTTTGTTTTTTACGATTTAATGACTTATACAAGATGATACTCTTTTTTTTTTACTATAATTATAACTTCTATTGTATTCCATAAAAAAATTAATAATAACATGCTCAAAAGCTTAGAAACTAATTTTTATGTAATCTTACTATCCTATGTTATTTTATTAAACTTGGTTTATTTCACATAAAAAACAAATGTTTAACTGTTATAAGTTTTGAACAACCATCCAACAACAGTAATTTTCATTATCGGTCATGTGATGCTACATGCTGATGTGCATCAAATCTAGATAAATACCTTTTAGAAAAAATACATGTGAATATGACCAAAATATCTAATGGTCGCTACTATCCAAAACCTATAATGGTTAAATGTTTGTTTTAGATGTTGTGTTGCTTTGAAAGAGTGAAGCCAAAATATCTGACGGTTGCTACTATCCCAAACCTATAATGGTTTTATGTTGTTTGAGATGCTTTGTTGCTTTGAAAAAATGAAGCTGTTTTTTATATTTAAGATAATGTTTTTTATGTTTTAAAATATCTTTTCAATTTTTGTGGATTAACATTATTTTAAACTCTTAGAATCCGGTGAGTTGCTTGTCTTTGTTTTAAACCTTTTCAATTTATATGGCTTTATAATATAATGTTTTCATTTTAAATTTGTGTATTGTTTATTTAAGTATTTGTATAACTTGTATCAATCTTTTTTTTAAACACTATTCTTTTTAAAAATATAAATCTCTATATCAAATTAATATTAGTACTAAGTAATTTATGTTTTTAGTAATAATCATGTGTTATTAGTAAGAAAAGTTTGATTAAAAAATTTTAAACATTATATACAAGGAAAAATTTTAGAGATTTATGTCACACTTTCTAGATTAAAATTGGAGATGGAGTCAATCTTCTAATATTCGATGAAGAGAGTAACTAAAAATGTTGTATATGAAGAAATTTTTAGAGATTAATGAAAATTTACCATCTAATTTTCTTTTTCTTTTTTTATTTTTATGAAAATTTTATTTTATTCAACGTTGTAATACATATTTTTTATTTTATAAAAATTTTATATTATGATTTTTTTTTATTTTATTCAACGTTGTAATACATTTTCATATTCATTCATCTAATACCAAATTAGTACGTATAAGTATTTCACATTGTTTTGTTCTTTTGTTAATATAGTTTACCCAACCCATGTATACACAAGTATTTAACCTAATATTATATAATAAATAAAGGTTTCTCAATGCCACATGACATCACACAAGATAACTTCTTACAAAATTTTCCCACTTCTCTCTCTTATTAAATACATTTCTCTTTTCTTATTAATAGTTTATATTTAACTTTTTTCTTTTTAATCTATTATTTTTTTCCTTTTAATAATTATTTTTTGATTTGAAAATTTTAATACTAACATAAATATATTATTTATTTTTATATAAAATATTGTATTAGTTATTAATATTAAGTTGTTATAAGTAATTATTTTTCACATTGATTTAGATTAAATAATTCATTTCAAATTTCAAAGAAAGAAATTTTCACTTTATATTTGTTTTTGCAATAAAGATTAATAAAAACTAAGGCCAATCATTATAGATAGTTGATTTGTTTTTGAGACAACCTATTTTAACGCATGGTAAGTTAGTGTTTTATTATCTAAAGTTGAAAGCAAAAAACAAAACAAAACTACTAATTTTGATATAGAGGTTAAAATTACAAATATTGTATAGAGGTTAAAATTTTCACGTTGATTTAGATAAAAATAATTAATTTCAAATTTCAAAGGAAGAAATTTTCACTTAATGTTTGCTTTGCAATGAAGATTAATAAAAACTAACGTCAATCGTTTTAGATGGTTTGTTTGTTTTTGAGACAACATGTTTAAACACATGGGTAATTATGTGTTTTATTATCTAGAGTTGAAACCAAAAACAAAGTGAAACTACTAATTTTAATATGAATGATAAAGTTACAAATTAAATTACAAATTTTAACAAAGTGTAATCACTACCTTGCTTATCACAATTAAAGTTATATAATATTAATTACAAATATTGTATACAAAGAAATATTTAGAGATTTATGAATTTTCAGCTATTTATTACATATTATGTATTGTATATTGTATAATTTATTCTACCATATCTTAATATTTTTTATATGTTGAAAATATTTTTTGTATTTCACATTGTGTTATCATTTAAATAAATTAATTTATTCTAACTCGTGTTCTACACGGGTACCTAACATAGTGTATGTATAATTACAACTTATAAAATCACTAGGTGCATTTTTTTCGTAATTATGAAGAAATTGTGTGAGGAATACACCATGTATTCGTATAAGTATTTCATTAGAAATTATAATTTGAACTTATAAAACCATTTAATTTAATAAAATATAGTTTTTTTTAAACTTATTCATTTAATTTCTATAGCTTAATTATATTTCTTTTAAGCATTTCGTGTATCACACGGGTTATAAAGCTAGTTTCTATAATGTACAGCACCCGCTCACAAATATATGAGGAGACTACTCTGGATGATTTTATAAAGTTGAATTTTTTAGTAGATTATCACTTACAATAATGCACTTCCATAATTTTCCAAATAACATTACAAAAGTCATTATTATTGTTATAAATTATTATTTTATTTATTATATTTTTGAACTAGCACATAAGATATTTTCCTTATAAATAGTAGCAAACATTAGGTTTTGATTGACAAGGTGATCCCAAGCGGAAAGCTTCTCTCTACTTTCTTTTCTTTGATCTCATCCATATCATGGATCCCTACAAGGTACAACTCTATGATAATAATCTTGTTATTGTACAACTCATTCATGCATACAATGACACTACTTGGAATGATTAAATACTGAAACTTTACTCTAATTTTGTCTTTAGTTTATTTCTATGAAATAAGTTTATTATAAATTTAATACGTTTACATACAACTTTCTCTTATGAAGATTGCCCGTCGATCACCGTGATCATATTGCATGCAACACGAGACACGCTTTTGTGTTGGATCATGCGTGTATTTTTGTTGTTATCGAACTATGGACAAACTGACAAGCATTAAATCTTATGTTGTTTGTTGTTATCTAACTATTGGAAAATTAATGAGTGTTAGATCTAATGGATATTGTATGAACAATAATCGAATCATGGCTTGAGTTTATACATGTTCATTGGAACAAAATGGTTGTATTCGATCCTGATCAAGGCTAAAACCGCTTAAAAGCGACAGATCAAGGTGGCTTGAGTGAGCTAGCTAAGATCCAAAGGTAGGACGCATGGGCTTGACTTGTCTTAGTTACGTCTTGAACGATCACAATACGTGTCTTGCTTTAGATGACACAACTTGTCTTATATGAATATATTTAGTATTTGTATAAATATGAAGAAAATCGAGTAATCTTAGTGTGAAGAAAATTGAGTGTTTATTAAATCATAATTATTTGTCCTTTTGATTTAATGATTATAATAGACGGTTGCCATCACCTAATTAAATTCACAAAATAATATCCATGAGTAATTTTTTTAACAAGCATTTGGAATCAACCATCCAATATTAGAGTGAGTCTTTCTGAAGCGGGATGTTAATAATCCATAATGGTTTTGACACGTGAGGCTCGACTCACCCAAGAACACCATCAAAAGTAAACACATAACTGTATGGTAAAACCCTTTAAACTAGGTTTCAAACATAAGAACTTAAGATTCCAATCTTAACTATCACCCTCATTTCAAAAGTTGATTATTATTTTTAATTATATTAGTATTTATACTCATTTTCAATCTTATTTGTAAATCAAACATTACCTTAAATTCACTAGTCTTTGTTGGGCTTCATTACATATAACTTATAGATCTAAAACTTTAAACAAATAACCTTTTTTTTAATTCAAGAATTCAAACCTTAAAATAAACAAGTCCTAGATTGTTTTGCCCTTTTGCATATAATTGCAAGATGTGGACCAGAATTTTTGTGTGTGATTTCGTTTTCTAGTACCACCAAGCTACAATAATGATTTAGGTAAACAGCCAAACAGGTAGATCCTATGTAGTGGATGATACTATGTTGTGGTAAACCAGGACGGATCTGACCATGGTTGAGGGGTGGCCCATCTTCCGCTCAATTTTTTTGACGAAATACAATTTTAGGTTATTTAATTTTTTTAAAAATTTTATGTGCCGGCTATCCCTGAACAAACTTTTTTTAAATCTGAGCTACTTATCAGCTTTTCATCCAGATCTGACACTAGTGGTAGATCTAATAATCAATGGATTTTCAATTTATCTGGTCATATTTACATTTTAAAGTTCATTCGTTTAATTTAAATAGCAAATAAAAGTTCAAAATTTTTTTATATTAAATAGTTATTCTTCTAAAATTTCTGAAAATTGTGAATTAAATAGACGCTCGATCCAGTTTTGAAAAAAAAATAGATGCTCGGTCTATGTACTTTTGTAAGATACTATTAGACCTCTACAGTTACATAATGATTTTCAGTCTACACACAGTCACACGTACATACATTACTTACGTTTTTATTTGTTTTCATATAAATAAATTATACGGTTTTAATATTACTATTCATGATACGTATTAAAAGAATACAGTGTCACCTTTGATACACCTACCTTGTCTGGTCGTTGGCCAGATCCAACCGCCATGTGATAATCTGTTGGAATGTTTTTTCAATAAAATAAAACTAATGAAATTGATTTAGCTGTTTCGCCCGGTTGTGCAGGACGCGAAACTCATCCTCCCACACCCTGATGTAAATACTGCGGATCATAACACTATTGTTGTTGTTGTTGTTATATATGGAATAATCAACAGTATTTACTCATGTGTCACGTTTGCTAATCTATTTTTAATTGTTTGACTTGCTGTAGCAACGCCCGTCAAGTGCTTACAACTCCCCGTTCTGGACAACAAACGCCGGTGCGCCTGTTTACAACAACACTGCATCATTGACCGTTGGAAATCGAGGTAAAAATTACAATAATTCGATTTGATGCTACTCGATCCGTTATGTTGTGCTGATTTTGTCATAACAATTACGCTAGTTGCTCCACTTGTAAAGTCAAAATAATTGCGCTAGTAATTATTACAACAAAATAAAGTAAAGTCATAATAATCGTGTTAGTTGCCCTACTTGTGTTTTGTCGTAGGGTAATTGCTCTATTCATAGTAATTACGAATTTACCACCGCTTCTTTTCCTTTTTTGATCACTTCATATGGTTCGCACACCATCCCGATGCTAGAAAAGAAAATTAAAAAAGGTCGCTCAGTCGTTTAGGTTAATTAAACATATAACTATAAAACTTGCAAATTTTGATCATTCAAATAAATATTATTGAACATATGAGTCGTATAGACCTTATGGCCATATTGTGTACAGCTTGGTGTCTAATATCATGAACTATGAAAAATTACAGGTCCAATTCTGCTAGAAGATTACCATTTGGTTGAGAAACTTGCTAATTTCACACGCGAAAGGATCCCCGAACGTATAGTTCACGCAAGGGGTGCGAGTGCTAAGGGGTTCTTCGAGGTCACACATGACGTTACTCATCTCACCTGTGCTGACTTCCTCCGGGCCCCTGGAGTCCAGACTCCTACAATCGTTCGGTTCTCGACTGTTATCCATGAGCGTGGAAGCCCCGAAACCATCAGAGACCCTAGAGGGTTTGCCACAAAGTTTTACACCCGAGAGGTAACGAAAATGAATATATGGTTTGTTGATAAATATTGTGACTTAATGATTTATTTGTGTTGAACTTATAGGGTAACTTTGACATTGTGGGAAACAACTTCCCAGTGTTTTTCACACGCGACGCAATGGCGTTCCCTGATGTGATCCATGCGTTCAAGCCAAACCCGAAGTCGCATATCCAAGAAGACTGGAGGATTCTTGACTTCTTGTCACAACCATCCGGAAAGCTTGAACACCATGACATTCTGGCTCGATGACGTCGGTATCCCAACCGATTACCGACACATGGAAGGGTCAAGTGTCAACACTTTGACTTTAGTCAACAAAGAAGGCAAAGTACACTATGTGAAGTTCACATGGAAACCAACATGTGGAGTCAAATGTTTGATGGACGACGAAGCGGTCAAGATTGGTGGTGCGAATCACAGTCACGCGACTCAAGATCTTTATGACTCGATTCAAGCTGGTAACTTCCCGGAATGGAAGTTGTATCTTCAGGTGATTGACCCCGATCATGAAGATAGGCTTGACTTTGACCCGCTTGATGGCACCATGATTTGGCCGGAGGACGTCATACCGTTGCAGCCTGTTGGGCGGATGGTTTTGAACAAGAATATTGATAACTTCTTTGCTGAGAATGAGCAGTTGGCGTTCAACCCGGGACTTGTTGTCCCAGGGATTTATTACTCGAATGATAAGATGATTCAAGGGCGGATTTTTGCTTATTCGGACACTCAAAGGCACCGTCTTGGACCAAACTACTTGCAGCTCCCGGTTAATGCTCCTAAGTGTGCTCATCATAATAATCATTATGATGGGAATATGAATTTCATGCATAGAGATGAGGAGGTGTGTTCTTTAATTTATTTTAACATATTAGTGCTAGCTTTTTACCTTAATATAATTTTGGGTTCTTTTTTCAGGCAGGTTGATTACTTCCCTTCGAGGTATGATCGTGTTCAACACGCTCAGCAGTACCCGATCAACTGTGTTACAGTGACTGGAACCCGTGACAGGGTTAGATCTTTTATCATTGGCAGGTTTGCAGTAACAATCACTGAAGTAACTCTTTTTTTTTTTTTTTTTTTTTGTGAATGCAGACTGTGATCCCGAAATTTAACGATTTCAAGCAGCCGGGAGATAGGTACAGATCATGGGATCCAGAAAGGTACATGTTTTATGTCAGTTTGTTTTATTAAAAATATTCCAAGACTTAATCAATATTCTAAAACTATTCATGTTCTTTCTACAGGCAAGACAGGTTCATTGTCAGAATGGTTAAGATGTTATCCGACCCACGGGTCACCCACGAGCTCCGCAGCATTTGGATCTCATTCTGGACCCAGGTTTGTAATGTTTTACGCCAGTCAAAATACAGAAGACTCTCTTAAAAATATGTGTTGATTTTGGTGCATTTTGGGTTGCAGGCTGACCAGTCTCTGGGCCAGAAGATAGCATCACGCCTCAATGTGCGTCCCAATTATTGAACATAAGTATGTTACAGGTCGGGCCGATCAAGTTATATTGATGATCATGCTGATATAAAAGAAGGTCCGTCTATAAGTTTGTTACGTTACACAAACTTTGTTGATGTTTTCGTCCTTCCTTTCGTTCTGTAATGTTTTATTTCACTATGGAACCTGAAACTTAGAATAAGTGCACGTCTAAGAGAAAGTATAAACTTATGTTTATGTTACTTTTTCTATGAATGTAATGTAATGCTTTTTTGCTATCTATTTGATGCTTCTGTTGATATATTCTTTGTTTAGTTGGGCCGGGCCGGGCCTTGTGAGAAAAATAGATAGGACTGGGCTTGGCCCATGGGTATGAAGCTTGAAAGGCTGTAATTTGGCATGTATAAGTTTTGTTTATGTGGGCTTGTGTGTGTATGTATGTTTGTGGGCTTTTGATTATTGGACGTGAAAAGCCCAATAGGAATATGGCCTCATGGCCCAATGGGCCAAATGTGTAAGAGATGATCCATAGTTTGAAATAGTTATTAGCCCACTTGGCATGACAACCGCGGCAAGGCCCTAAGGTGGGGGCCTCATGTTCACCAATCTGCTTCATGAGAATCGACCGAAAATTTTGACTCGTTGACTTAATCATGGTCAATTCCATTATCTCATGGTAGGAAATAGCTCTTTGCAAACAAAAATTAATTTCAATTTCTTTTTAACTTTAATCTAAAACTGATATGATTTTTGGGGTTGTATTGGGCCAAACAAATGGCCCAAATGCTTTAGCCCCATTTTGTCTCTCTGCAGATCTGATCAAGGATAAAGCCCATTATCACTTCAAAACCAGGTAATTACATGTTTCAACTTTAATTAAATTATATTATATGTGATCTCTATATAGGTAAAATTAAAGTACTGACACTTAGAGAATCCACACCAATAAACCAATTCAAACCTCCACCTCATCGCCACATCATACTCTAACCATTTTTTTAAAAAAGCCCCACTTTTTACTCCACCCATAAACCAATAAAAATCTCCACATCACTACCAACTTTTACTACTATATAATAAATATGTATATATATGTATATAATTTGTGTGTAGTGGTTGTGGTGGGGCCACTACAAACCCACATTTCAAAAGTTTGAAAATACAAACAAACACCTCTACAAACGTTTGTCTTCACCCGTAAACTTTTGTTTGCACCATTCCACGTCAACAAAAACCTCCACACAAACACCGGTGGAGATGCTCTTATTTCGTTAAATTAATATTTCTTTCACCATCTTATAATGTGCCATTTATATTAGTTGATTTTACAATCAAACAAACAAGATTATCCTACTAATATTTTTAATGACATTTTTATTATATTTAAAACATACGTTCAAAAAGCAATTAGAAAGACATTATGATAAGTTTAGCTATTAGCCTACTATGTATCTCGGATGACAACTATGTCAGTTGACAGATTAAAGTAATTAACATTAGCTTGCACACGAATCATATATTTATTCATGTCAAATACATTTAACCTAACTCAAACCCCCTTAAAGCCATTAGTCATATAACCTAAGCGTGACCGGTATAACATGTTTGCCAAAGTGGTCAAACGGATTGGCAAGTCTAAATTTGTTGACAAGTTATTTTCAAATTTACAGGTTAAATGGGTCATGAGCATGTTGACTGATTATAATAAAGTTTGTAAACGGGAAAATGGCTTAACAATAACAAGTTAAACGTATAAATATTTTTTTTAAAATTTAATCCTAACCGGTTTAAGAGGTCGACACATATATCCATACTATACAACATCCTTTTATAAGACATGTTAGTTATGTCAATCTATTTACCACATAAGCTAGTTTAGAAATACCTAGAACCTGATTATTGTCGTCTTACTAATAGTCTATTACCTTATTAACATAAATTTGCTTAATTTGTTGATAACATGAAAGTGTGTGTTGGAAAGGTGGACAACAAATTACAAATAAAGAAAAATAACTATCCTCTAAAATTACTAGTTTAGACTACAATATTTCAACGGTTTAGGTTTGAGAATATTTATTTTAGTGGTTTTAGTATTTTTAATATGTATAATTAACAAATAGAAACAAAATTGAAGTTGTTGTCACTAATAAAAAACCCAAAAATTGAAATTAAAAAAAAATACTTTTTGTGGCTAATTTCCAACAAAAAGAAAAACCTTATCATAAAGCATCTTCATACCCCAATCTGTGTTCACACCAAGTAGATGGAGTTGATGAGCACACGTTTCAAAGCACTGATCAACACGTGTCCGGTTATTAGAGGTCCAGGTCATCAAATGGCACGAGTGGCTCTTTTTTAATTTTATTAAAATCCAAAATTAAGGATAAGGTAGAGTAGCTTGGTGTGCCAATTAATTTATATGTTTTGAAATAGTACCATAATTTATATAACTAAGTTAAATAAAGACCCTAAAGAAATTATTTTATGAAAAAAGGTAGATTAAAGAGCATGAACATAAATCATATATTTATTTATGTCACATGTGATGTTCGGATTTAGGGTTTCTGTCTTGGATTTGCAATCGAATTTTCAACACACATATAGCATTTACCGTCAACTATATTTTTGAATAAAAATCAAGGTCTTAATTGTTAGATCAAAACAAATATTTGGTTATGATCTTATCAACCCATTCTCTTTTTTAACTACACCATAGGACCGCTGAATTAATCAAAAATCAAGTTACCATTGTATCACTTTCTTATGTTTTTAATGCTAATAAACTAATAGAGTATTAATTATATTTCTAAATATGTAGTAAACTATATAAATAATAAGTGAATACTTTTCTTGAACGATTTGTTATATTCACAACATTTTATTATACATAAAAGGATAGTTCATAAATATAATAAATGTGTATTAAGTTGTCGTATCAAGTATTTCATATTAAATATAGTATTCGTAGTTATCAGAGCATTAAAAGTTTTGTGATGTACATTTGAAGAGAACTTAAGGATCTAAATGACAATTAAAGCAAACTTTGGGATAGTTTATGTAAACTTATTATTTTAGGTAACTTAAATCAAAGCATACAATATTTTATTTTATTCTATTCATGGCTTTATCCCATCTCCCATCCACCTTGGTTTTTTCACCTCTACATAATGGTAAACTGTAGGACCCACCTTAACATGAAACCTGGCATCCTTTATTTTTTATTTTTTTAAATAACAGTATATATCATTCAAAATATCGTCTTCCTTTATTTTAACATGCATATTACGTGTGTTATGTGTTGTTTATTGTTGTTTATATAGGTTGATGAAAACCTTAAACATTCAGGATGAGTGTTAATATACAAGATCTCGTATGAGATTTAATAAAAAAAAAATGCATGAGTATAAATGATACCAGTGTTTAGTCTAAATTAACCTCATACGTGTTCACATAATCATAATATGTAATTGCAGATACTCAGAAGTTTTTAAAATACTTAGAATTGCTAATATAGAATCGTTAAATTTGTAGATGGTATCTGATATTCAAGTTATTTTGCGATGGGTCCAAAATTCGAGTTTTGGGTAACCAAAATTCCAACCGGTAACTTGTATTCACATAAGAGCATTCTCAACCGATCCTCTATCACTGTCTCTATAATTACACTAAAAAACACTACACTTCTCTTTTCTGTTTTATTAAATAATATTTTTTATACTTTAATCATTACAGTTTTCTCTCAGCACCCTATAATTTACAAAAAAATCACTACCTTTTCCCCAAATTTACAAAAAATTATACATTTTATCTCTCCGCCCTATAATTTACACTCAAAACCTCACCCTATAATTTACAAACTTCCCTCACAAAATTTTAGGGATCGGATAAGAATGCTCTAAGATGATAAATGGAAATGAGATTTGGATTGTCAAATCCCATCAAATACTTAAATGTTGGATGCAACACTACGAATACTAGTATATATTTTTGTCAAATACTAGCTTGACAAACTTAGGGTCATTCAAACTATCTAGACCCTTAGCAAAGTAAGGTCCTAACTCGACTCAAATGGTCAAAACACTCAATCATATCAAAATAATGATACAACTTAGACTTATATCAGACTTGTCCTGGTTTTCGATTTAGAGTAAACAATGAATAGAACTCCTTTTAAGTCCTTTAGAAAAGTTAACTCACAAAATTCAATAACCAATGAACCATCATGTTTGCGAAGTTTTAGCAATCAAACCCGTATATTCTATTCTACATATTTTCCAAAAATCTACCTAATGCATAATTTAGAAGACTTAGCTCACACCATTTTGATAAAGATAAACACTTGATGGCACTAGTGACTAGACAAACGGTCAGGATATTAGCGGTATATTCCATTTTCTCGTGATAATTTATCACCAATATCTAAGCACGCGAAAAGGAAAAAAAATAGTGAAGATAATTGAGGACAAAAATAATATAGTTGTAAATAATAATAACCACCCCAAAGCTCTTATATAAAAGTCTCAGAGCAGACGATAAGAGCAAAATAGTCTTCTCATCTCCCCAAGCTATCATCATACACCTTCAAGTCATCCATGGATCCTTACAAGGTTCAAAACAACACTCAAACTAATACTCTTTCTCATTATTATTAATTTATTATTATTATGTGATCAGTTAGGTTAGATGATCGTTATCGTGCAATCGGTTATCTATCAGTATTGAATCTAATGTCTGATTACTTGATTTTGAATGTTTCTGATTCAATTGAAGATATTTGATGAGCTTTTGGTGTATTGGATTAACTATGCCCTAATTGGGAGATTTAGTTTTATGTTATTTAGGGTTTATAGTGATCGAAGTCGATACATACACATAATTAGAATAGAAGTGATGTTAAGTTTTATGAATTCAGAGGGAATCTGATTAGGTTTTTGATTATTGAGCTCTTGTTTGAATTTTAAGAAGTTAATATATAGTTGAAGCTATTTGTTTTAAAGCTATTGGTGGTAAATATGTTAAAAAAAAGTTTGATTTCTTTTGTAAATGTTTGATTTTAGCTGTAAGTATGCTTTTAGCTGATTATTTCAATGCTCTTGTAAGTAAATATGCCAAAAAAAAAGGAGTTTGAAGTAAAGCTCATAATATATGATTTTAGCTAATTATTTCAACGTTATTGATAGTAAATATGCAAAAAAAAAAAAAAAAAGTTTGAATTCTTTTGTAAAAAGTTTGAAATAAAGCTCATAATATTATGCTGATTATTTCAAAGTTCTTGGCAGTAAATATGTAAAAAAACGTGTGAAGTGTAGCTCATGTTATATAGTTTTAGCTAATTATTTCAAAGTTCTGAGTCCATGTTTAACTCAATTTAGCTAAAAATTACTTATTGAAGATCGAATGATTTAGCTATATTTGTTAGCATACATAAAACTGTGCAACATAGGATTCTTCATTTCTTCTTATGGTTATTTGCATTTTCACTGTTTTATTGCGATTTAATTGGTGACTCATGGTATTACTTTCTTGATTGATGCAGTACCGTTCTTCAAGTGCTTACAATTCTCCATTTTGGACCACCAATTCTGGTGCACCCGTTTACAACAACAACTCATCATTGACAGTCGGCACCAGAGGTATTAAACACTATTTCTTGACATTTACCATGTTTATCGTATACAATGCATAAAAGTTCCACTAATCATAATATATTTCCCATTAAACAGGCCCAATCCTTCTAGAAGATTACCATTTGGTGGAGAAGCTAGCTAACTTTGATCGTGAACGTATCCCTGAACGTGTTGTTCATGCTAGAGGTGCTAGTGCAAAGGGGTTTTTTGAAGTCACACATGACATTTCTGCCCTCACGTGCGCTGATTTCCTTCGCGCCCCTGGTGTTCAAACGCCTGTTATTGTTCGGTTCTCTACTGTTATCCATGAGCGTGGTAGTCCTGAAACCCTCAGAGACCCTAGAGGTTTTGCTGTGAAGTTCTATACCCGAGAGGTAAAACACCCATGTCTATATATGTGTATATATATGGATAAATGTTACTTCATCCTATATGGCCTTTACTAATCATTTACGTTTGTAGGGAAACTTTGATTTGGTGGGAAACAATTTCCCGGTGTTCTTCATTCGTGACGGGATGAAATTTCCAGACATGGTTCATTCACTGAAACCAAACCCTAAATCACACATTCAAGAAGACTGGAGGGTTTTGGATTTCTTCTCCCACCATCCCGAAAGTTTGCACATGTTCACATTTCTTCAAGATGATATTGGCGTGCCACAAGATTACCGACACATGGAAGGATCCGGTGTTAACACCTACACTTTGATTAACAAAGCAGGGAAAGCATATTACGTGAAGTTCCACTGGAAACCAACATGTGGCGTTAAAAGTTTGTTGGAAGAGGAAGCCATCAAAGTTGGTGGAGCTAATCACAGCCACGCGACACAAGATCTTTATGATTCTATTGCTGCTGGAAATTATCCGGAATGGAAGCTTTTTATTCAGACTATTGACCCGGATCACGAGGATAGGTTTGACTTTGACCCGCTTGATGTGACCAAGACCTGGCCTGAGGATATCTTGCCACTGCAGCCTGTTGGTCGTTTGGTTTTGAACAAGAACATTGACAACTTCTTTGCTGAGAATGAACAGCTGGCGTTTTGTCCTGCAATTATTGTTCCTGGAATTTACTATTCAGATGATAAGTTACTTCAAACGCGTATTTTCTCGTATTCTGACACGCAGAGACATCGTCTTGGACCGAACTATTTGCAGCTTCCGGCCAATGCTCCTAAGTGTGCTCATCATAATAACCACTATGATGGATTCATGAATTTCATGCACAGAGATGAAGAGGTATACTTTTTTATAACAATTATAATAATAATAATTATAATATTATTATTATCATAATAAGTTTTATTCTTATTTACTATATTATTCTTTTTCTTTTGCAGATTGATTACTTCCCTTCAAGATATGATCCTGCTCGTCATGCAGAGCAGTACCCTATTCCTCCCGTTAGGTTGTCAGGAAAGCGTGATAAGGTTGGTTATCGCTTATTTATTTTCCTTTTCTTTTTTCTTTTCAAACATGGCTTAATTTTAATGAAAGCTCAATTTTGATAATCAAGTAATTAAATGTTTAATGTTTTGGGACTGATGCAGTGTGTGATTGCGAAAGAAAACAACTTCAAGCAGCCAGGGGAGAGATACAGATCCTTTGCACCAGACAGGTATATAATCTGTTTGCTTTAAATTACATATCTACTTTTATTAATCATCTAACATGGTTGTAATTTAATATATTTTACAGGCAAGAACGTTTCATCAACAGACTTGTTGGTGCTCTGTCTGACCCGCGTGTCACCCATGAGGTCCAGTCGATTTGGATTTCATACTGGTCTCAGGTTAGACTTTCTTTCCTTAGTTAAAATAGTTACTGACCAGTTTGACTTAATGTTTACTTTAAAGAATTTGCAGTACAAACATAATATAATGTTTTTGCAGGCTGACAAGTCTTTGGGGCAGAAGATAGCTTCCCGGTTGAATGTGAAGCCAAATTACTAAAGGAGAACATCAAAAGGACGTGTTGGTTATAAATCCAGACATTGGTATACAAGGTAGTCTAGAGAAGTCGTCGTTTGTGTTATCGAATGTGGTGTCATAAATTCTAAGAGTCGTTTCTTTTATTATTGTAATGTCGAATAACTCGTATGATGCTTCTAAATAAAGTCTGTGTCACTGAATTTTTCGATCATGGATTTATGTAATCAATTGCTATTTCTTGATGATTATGTAATGATTTTAGCTAAGTTATAGTATATTGGTTTTGATAAGAGGATGGATTAAATGTTCTGCAACTGAATCACATGCAACTACTATTGGTTTTGATAAGAGGATGGATTAAATGTTCTGCAACTGAATCACATGCAAATACGCATAGAAATATGTGTTCTTGCTCTCTTAGGTTTAGTGTTTTATTTGGATTATCTTGAAGTGGACTTCGTGTACTCCGAGACATTAAAGGGTCTAAATACTTGTTTTGCAAAGTATGCATTGCTTGATCCATGTGTTTATACAGTATTCACCTAATTAATTATCTTTAGCCGGATAAAACATCCATTTGGTATGCTTTAATGGACGGGTTTTGTTGGTAATTTTAGTGTTATCAACATGTGTTTTAGTATATTGGATTAACTTGTCGATCGAGATAATCGCGTTAAAAATTAAACGAATGTTTGATTTGGATTTATTATTTGATTTATTCTTGGGCTATAGTCAAGTGAGCTTGTTATTACTTGCTCATGTAATTGGCTTTTTAATGATCCAATGTTCTCCCTGGCTAGGCTCTTGAGCGAAAAGAGACCGAAGAGAATAGACGGTTATAGGAGGTTCTCTTTGGTTCTTCATCGATACAAAGGAACGTCAAAACTCAATTCCATGATATGAATTATATGTCCAATCCAGTAAATCATTATGTGTAACCTACAAATAGGTTTATAGTGATTCATGATTTAAAAAATGACCCAGTTTTCAATTTCTTCATCTATACCAGTTCCATTTGATTTTGGGTTTTAGACTACAACATATACAACAGATTTTGCTTTTAAAAACGAGGTATAAAATCGTTTTTTCTTTTCTTTTTTGCTTGAAATTGTAATGCAGCCGTTTTTACACGTTGAAATTCTTGGATTACATATCCATACAATTCTTGAAAATTGGTGGTTGTAGCAAGAAAGCAAGTTGGCAAATTCAAGTTAGTTTATTTCTGTTTTGGGTATAAAATGTTGACCACTCGTGGTGAATTGTATCTAGTGGAAGACTGAAGAGAATAAGAGTGGTTTTGTTTTATTCGCTTCACAAGATTTGTGGAGTTGGTTGGTTTCACCACCCAAAACTAATCCCCATAGAGACCACTTATTTGTTTTCCTAAGAATATCAATCATGCGATTAAAATCTTTTGAGCAATATAAAACATGTACATAAGGTAGATACCATTAGTCGTTCAAAAATAAATATATATCTATGTAGGTTTAATAATTTAGAATATTTAGAATAATTTTTTTGAATCATGTACACTGACACTTTATTATTAGATTAAAGAATTTTGGTGATACTTTCAAAATCTTTAATTGGACTATTCATAGAGAAAACAAGCATGTGTATGCTATTATGTTCTAAACACGTGTAAAAAATCGTATGCAAAATAAATCAAAGACCATATTTATTCAGATGGGAACCATCATAACATATTGTAGAAACTTCACTAACTCTTGTGAAAGAGTTTGTTAGTTAAGGTTAGAACCGTCACAACCACTAGCTTGGTCTAGTGATAAAGGTGTATGGCCTTTCAACTGAAATATTATGGGTTTTAGTCCTTTAATTGAGACATGGAGTAAAATAGGAGTAAAAAAAAGCTTAAAACCATTGACAATTATTCAAATTGCACTTGCGACAACTATATTAAGATAAAAGACCTTCTTTAATAACTTCGATACTGATAATCATTGGGCAATTGGCTATGATTAACATATTAACGGTAAGTCGACTATTGTTGATTGTTCAAGTTGTTGCTGATGCACACATACTGGTTACTTGCCCCCCCCCCCCCCCCCCCCCTTCCCCCAAATAATTTTTAAGTTAGAATATATACCCCACATCTTCTAACCTGTATAATTTTTATTCTTATTTTAATTTAATGTTAAATTAATCCGGTTATTTTAAAATAAAAGGAATTGAGACTGAATTTATCAATATTTTGTTTTAGGACCGGAACCGGTGAACCGTCTGGTTAACATGTGAAACCTTGTTTTTTATTGAATTAAAAATGAAACACACACCGGGAATCGAATTCAAGCACATACCGAAATGAACAACTAACAAACACCACACTAGCCAACTGACCAAACTCTATTGATGTTATTCTAGACAAACATAAATATTGAAAAAAACACTATAAATGGACATAGATTGAATTCATTTATCATTAAACATAAACATGGAATATACACAAGAATAGGAAACAATCATTTCTATAACTCAGAGCCTAAATCAGTGGACTATATATGAAGATTACAATAAACTAAGTCAATTACGTTAATTACAAAATAACAATAAAAATAATTACTGTTAATAGAAAGTTGGTTATTATTATTTACTTATATATATATATATATATATATAGGGGAGATTTCAAATTAGAACCCCTTTGAGTTTTAAGAATTCGAAAAAACTCAGTGTAATGATTTTTTTTCTGAATTTTTTTTACACATACGTAATATATGTAAGTTACATACACGTAAAAAAATACAGAATTTTTTACGCGCCGAGTCGACTTATTACACATGTGTAACGGACGTAAAAATTAGTGTAATCACTTACAACTTTATTCTCTCTCCTACTTTGCCTTTTTAGTCAGATTTAATCTCAATCACACAATCCAATCCATTTAATAAAATGTGTGGCTAAGAATTGAGTTCTTCAGTTCTTAAAACTTAACATGGTTCTCAAAATATCCCTTCCCTATATATATATATATATATATATATATATAAATCTATTCTAATAAAGTAAAATAAATGGGACACTTGTCATGTTTTGGTTAATTCTCACAATTTTTTTCCTCCAAAACTAATATGCCCTAATATATGTAATCAATCAATAATTATTCACTTTCCTTTTACACTATATTTATATAATATTTATATATTTTTATAAATATAAATATTAACATATTATTTTACTATATATTTCAAAATACTTAGTGAATTCCAAAAATCAACAACAAATCATGTTTCTCAAATGAAAATTATTTCGGGTTTTTTGTGGAAGTTAATTTGATTTTATGGGTCAAAAGTTGGTAAATAAATTATTTGGTACAAGTTAACTACATTTAGGTCAAAAATGAAACTTTTGAGTATTTTTAAAAGTTTGAGAATGCAAAATAGATTTATCGTCAAATTTGTTATGGGTTCAAAGTGTTGACTTTAAAATGTTAAAAGTATGAAAGTTAAAATTTTAAACATGATTCGGGTTTCAAGTTTATTTTTAAGGGCATTTTTGAAATAATCAAAAGGTTCGGGATTTGGCAAATTGACTATTTTTCCCTCAGCTATTAAAACATAAGAAAAGATTACGAACACTTTTGAAATGCCACTTCCAGGCCCATCAATGTTTCTAACTTTTATCAAATTTCAAATGTTTATGTCAACATTAATTTTTTCTTCAATGGTGATCAGAACGTTGTATAGGAAGCATGTCATTCAAAACTATTCTCAAATGAAACAAAATATTCACAAAATTGAATGGGTTAACATGTTATATTTTATGTTGTCGTTATGATAAAGTCGAGAAGCCCTCTGAAACTTATCAAAATCTTTTTTATGGTGTAGCTCAGAAAAACATAGTTCTTGAAGAACATCTATCGTTATAATTTAATATCCTACTTTCCTTTGATGGGTGGTAAATTAATAAATATATCAATAAAGGTAACGCTTCTTTTGTATTTAAGCTGAGTAGTTAGAACTACTATCGTATGAGAATTCTTATTTTCAAAATTGGTTTTCATAACCAAAATTCTTTCAATTATACATATACGACACCGAGAATGAATTTTTCAATAGAAAGAAGCATTCTCGGGTACGATTTTGCATGGATATTTTTTTTATTAAGTTTATTTAAAAAAACCATTTTGTGATATAAATAAAATCAATTTATGTACACATTGTATAGATACAAGCATAGATGTAATACGTTTTTTTTTCATATACGTTATGTAATTATTTGTTTTATTATAATTTGAATTATCCCGTATGTAACACAGGCTCTAAAACTAGTTATATATATATTATTTATGACGTCATCCGGGTCAATACCCGGTCCGACCTGTGACCCGGGAAGACGTCCGGGTCGATATCTGGTCCAGGTCTAAAAACACTGGCTAATCATTTTTCTTATAGCATCCCTTGCTTATCACTTTTAAATAACCATCGTTCAAAGTAATTAATAAAAAGATAACTATTCTTTAAATGATTAGTAAATTAAGCGACTTTAAATTATCAACTCTTTAAAGACTCGATGCTTGGATCATACCAATGTCCGTATCAACCAAAAGTCTTCGGACATGGTCTCGACTTATGATGGCAATTAAGGTTAGGACTACCAAACACCGGGCCAACTGTGGGTCAGGGATTCGACATCCGGACTTGGTCGTTACTGTGTTCTAAAGTGCTTTTGAAGTATGGTGTAACACCAAAAGAAGCATTAAATATTTTAGAAGTCCTCTTACATAAGTGTATAGTGACTAGTGAGGTGGCATCCACACAGCATATACCGTTGCCACATCAGCTTTCAATAGGCTGTTGGTGAATAAGAACTTTGCAACATGTTGCTTATTTCTTTAGTTTATCTTGCAAAAACAGATTTTATATTTGGTTCACTGGTTCATGAATAAAAAGTCTAATAATTTTGGTGGATACATTGTAAAGAAAAGTAAATTAATCTACATAGAAATGTGAAAACAAAAAAATGTAAATTATTTTATTAAAATTGACTTAAATCATAGTACATAATTAATAATAAAAGCAAATTAGGCAACATGGAAAAGTGAAAACTATTTTGTTTCCTTTGATATGCATCCGAAATTGCCCTTCTTATTTAGTTTCTTGATGAGTTTGAAGCGTTTTAATTCATGTTTTAAGTGTTCATGTTGAAATTCCACCCATTCTTGTTCCATCTCCTCTAGCTCTTTTTGCGACACGCACGATGTTAAGCTTTTTCTGAGAATGCTTTGTAGTATCTTGCGTCCCCCAACTCCAAGCTTAGTATCGGAGCAACAATCCATAAATGGATACTTATCCCCAAAAACAACAACATTATCGTTATATTTGTTGACGTGATCAGAGCGTGCTCGCTTTTTCCTTTTTGATCCAAACATCTTTGTCAAGAAAACACCACCAGAGACCGATCTCGTGAAGGCTTTGTTGCTGTTAGCCATTTTTTTTTCTTATATGAAAATTCAAAAGAGAATGGTTGCTATTTATACACACACGGAAAATGTATATATATGGATACTCTCTCTCAGTTTTGTGAATATATGGTGTATTACGTAATTCCAGAAACTATATTATGAGAAATATGTGTATTATGTCTTTTGTGTTTGCATTCATATATTCTTCTAGAACCACGCTATTTTTTTGCTAATACCCAAAAATACGGCAAAATTTGTTCTATATATATATGCAACAATATTTAAAGCAATGAATAACTGTAAACTTACTGTCAAAATTCAAATTACAATCACGTAAATCATATTAACAAATGCCAAAAGCAGACTTGATTTCTTGCCTAATTAATCATGAATTATACATGTTAAGAATCATTATGCTAATTAGTATGGGCGGGCACAGTGGCGAAGCTTGGGCTTCGCCATGGCAGTGACCGAAGTCACGGACCCAAAAATTTTCAGGTCAGCGATTCGGTTCGTGTCGGTGATTCGGTTCGTGTCGGTTTTTCGGTTAGTGTCGGATCAAACAATATGACATCCATATATCTATTTTTTTTTCATTCATTCAAAACGATTGTTCTTACAATTAAAAAAAGCAAGACCTAAAATATCCATAATATGATAATAATACGAGAGCCGAGAGGAGGTTGAGTACCTTAGAAAAAGATTTACTCGTTTGTTCATCATCCTTTTTTTTTTAAAAAAAGAAAAAAATGTATCTTGCTTTTCATGATTTACCTAATTAAGAAGAATCAATAGGGTACGTTAGAGTAGAATTTCACCATACAATACAAATTACAAGCTTAATTGATTAATTTCCCCAAATCTCCAATTCACAACTACAAACCCCAACTTTATAATCCTTGATTTAACAACACAAAGTAGAGGAAATAGACTATTACCTTGCGGTGGTGGATGAGCGGCGGCGGTGGATGACTGATGAACGGTGGTGGGGCGGTGTGCGGTGGCGAGCTCAGAATTCAAAAGGTAGAAGGCAGGGTGGAAGGGAAGCAGGGCAATTGCTTTGAAAGAATTTCCGTTTGTTTTTTTAAGTTATGTTATGTAAAAATTTACAACAAACCCCTCCAAATTTGAATGTTATTAAAAACTAAGTTTTTTACAATTTTTATAACTTTTGTTTATAAAAACAGTGAGGTTTTATAAAAATAAATCAAACGATAAGGTATTATATTTAAAAAAAAATTGGTGGTGACTGGTAGCTTTTTGGAAAAATAAATTGGCAGTGACCACGCTTAATACTTATAAAAATTTTTGAGAAAAATTGCAAAATTTACCCTATTAACAGAGAAAACAAAAGTGACCGGGGCCACCCCGGTCCCTTTTAACTTTCGCCCCTGGGCGGGCATAAAAACCGGTTAAACCGTACGGACTCGACGATCCGAAACGTTTTGGAACGCATTGTATAGGAACTGATTTGGATAGAAAAAACCTGACGGTGTAGGACCGGTTTGTGGTTTTCGAAGAGGAATCAGTTTGAAACCGACGATTCATGAACTGATATATGGAAACTTGTTAACAGATCGGTTTCGACCAGCTGATATTCTTGTGTTCGGGTGGGCAGGGGGGAAACACGCCTGTGTGGATCTTACAGGAGTGTCTCCTCTTGTTGGGCTCAGGGACCGTGGGTTTGTTGTGGGTCAGGCTGCGTTGAAGGCTGAATCGGGCAAAGTTGTTAAACACAAGAAAGCTTGTTTAGATAATCAACATGTCTTTCTACCATTTGTGTAACACCCCGACCAAAGGCGGATTATACATCGGGGCGCCACATATTGTTTCATTACTCGTGACACTATTGGGTGTCAATATTTAATAAATATATTCATTCACGCATGCGCAACGTATACATAAGATATAAATAAACCAACATAAATCAATATATTATAAATCATAATATTCGAACAGCAATAACTTGTCTTGATACATTTTAATCTAGGTCCAAAATAAAGAAACTTCCTACGTGTCCTCGAACTCCAAAACAGCTACTGCAAACCTGAACATGTGTTAAAATAAACGTCAAACACTTGCGTGTTGGTGAGAAATCAAGTTTAATACAATACATAGATAGCAATAAATCTGCGCGCAACACGTGTATGTCTGGTGTTTAACAAGGGTGCAATCAGATTGTGATCAAGCCTAGATAGATCATAGCTCATAGTTCATAGTTCAATCCGTGCTCCCAATTGAGCACAAAAACGAGAAAACATTTGTGCAAGTGTAAAACAAGAAAACCGTAAACGATAGGTCTCCCGTGTTCATCTAATGGATCCATGAAAACTGCGGAATAGGCCGAACAAAGCGGTTAATGATACACACATACAAATAAACAGCCAAGTAAACGTCCTCAACACATGGGATACTGCGCGACTAAAGTTCATAAACAGTTTAAGACTCAAGTTTTGTATGAACACATGAACATCCCAAAGCATTTAAAATAAAAAGGGATTAGATACGAGATAACTCACTTGATAAAGATGCGATGTAAGATAATGCAAGAACCAACTCTTAAACAAGCAAAGTTAACCTATAATTAAAGATTATGTTTCAACGATCGGTTTTAGGTCTAGATAATAAGTTAGCATAATTAATAAGTAAATTATTATATATAATATATTACCGGAAAAGCAGGAAGAACAAGGAGGAAGACGGAGGCAAGAGAGGAGGCGGCAGGAGGACAACGGCAGAGAGCAAGAGGGAGGAAGAGATAATAAGTGTAGTGTGTGAAGTGTTAAGAAAATAGTATTATTTATAGGCAAACCCTAGGGGACATAATCCCTAGAAAAGATCTCCAAAAGTAAAAGAAAAGATATCAACAGCAAAAAGATTCCAAAAGCAAGATCTCAAAAGATAACAAAAGATATCAAAAGCAAAAAGTAAAAGATCTCAAAAGATATGGCAGCAGGAAAAGAGGAAAAGCAAAAGGGAAAGCTGTTAGGGAACAGTAAAAAGCAAAGGAGGAGTCAGAAAAGGCATGGGAGAAGACAGATAAAGGTACTGTTAAAGCATGGAAAAGCAGATCTCCAAAGATAATGTCAGTCACTTTATCTACCAACCAATGGGGTTGGTACGCATGCAGCGCCGAAAGCAACTATTCAGACATAAAGCAAAGCAGGTCAACAGCTCAAAAGATAAGACAACACAAAAGCAACGGCTAGATTCAACAGAAGAAAACTCAAAGGGTATAGCGCGAGAAGGCTAAGGCGCGAAGGCAGACACAGAAGGTCAAGAGAGCGCGAGCGCGAAGGCAGACAGAACTATCCTTAACGCGTCGCGGAAAGAACTACATTTCTAAGCGCGCCGCGGGAAGAATCACATTTCTTAGCGCGCCGCGGGAGGAACTAAAATTCCTAGCGCGCCGCGGGAAGAACTATAATTCTTCGCGCGTCGAGGGATGAACTACGATTCTTAGCGCGCTGCGAGAAGAACTACAATCCTTAGCGCGTCGCGGGAAGCGTTCGTCTCGCGTATCGCAGGAACAGATGGTCTTCACGCAGGATTTCTTGCAAGGGGTCTGCGCAGACAACCTTAGGCGGGAAGGAACAAAGGACAAGCAAAGAGGGAAACAAGGCTTCTGGGCGGGACGGCGACAAGAGGGAAAAGAAGGCGGAAAGAGAAAAGGAGAGGGACGGGACAGCGGGAAGGAAATGAAAGGCGGGAAGGAAAATACATATTAAAAATAAAGTATAAATACTAAATCATAAAAGAAAGAGATCGGATCGGAGAAACGGGTACCTGGGTCGGGTCGGATCAGGGCAGATGTCACAGTCTCCCCTACTTTAAGAAATTTCGTCCCGAAATTTATCTCGAAGTAGGTTGCGCAGAGAACAGGTGCGGGTACTTGATCTTCATTTGATCTTCCCTTTCCCATGTAAACTCGGCTCCGCGCTTGGACTCCCAACGAACTTTCACGATAGGGATACGACTGCGCTTGGTTTGCTTAACCTCGCGATCCATAATCTCAACAGGCTTCTCAACAAAATGCATAGTTTCATCAACTTGAACTTCATCAAGTGGAATGTGAAGGTTCTCGTCAGCTAAACACTTCTTGAGATTGGATACATGGAACGTTGGATGCACATTACTGAGCGCGGGCGGCAGGTCTAGTCTGTAGGCAACTTTTCCTACACGCGCGATGATCTTAAATGGACCAACATAACGAGGAGCAAGCTTACCCTTCTTCCCAAAGCGGACAACACCTTTCCAAGGCGACACTTTGAGGAGAACAAGATCACCAACTTGAAATTCGAGAGGCTTCCGCCTACGATCTGCGTAACTCTTCTGTCGGCTTCGGGCAGTCAGCAGATGATCACGGATCTTGGCGATTTTATCGGTTGTCTCTTGAACAAGTTCGGGTCCTGTGATTTGAGTTTCACCCACTTCGCTCCAACAGATCGGGGAGCGGCACTTACGACCGTAAAGTGCTTCAAATGGGGCCATACCGATACTGGAATGATAGCTGTTATTATAAGAGAACTCGATCAAAGGCAGGTGCGAATCCCAATTACCTCCAAAATCAAGAACACAAGATCGGAGCATATCCTCAAGAGTTTGAATAGTTCGCTCAGACTGTCCGTCAGTCTGGGGATGATATGCCGTACTCATGTCCAAGCGAGTTCCTAGCGCAGATTGGAGAGATTTCCAAAAACGAGATATAAAACGGCCATCGCGATCGGATATGATGCTCAAAGGAGTACCATGGCGGCAGACAATTTCCTTGACATAAAGCTGCGCGAGTTGCTCAACACGGTAGTTTTCACGAATGGGCAGAAAATGAGCAGACTTGGTCAAACGATCCACTATTACCCAAATGCTATCATGTTTGCTTGCTGTCAAAGGTAACTTGGTAATAAAGTCCATTGCTATACCTTCCCACTTCCACGTAGGAATTTCTGGTTGTTCGAGCAAACCAGATGGGCGTTGGTGTTCAGCTTTAACTTTAGAACAAGTCAGGCACTTAGCTACGAACACAGCAATATCCTTTTTCATGCCAGGCCACCAATAAGTAATGCGCAAATCCTTGTACATCTTATCAGCGCCAGGATGAATAGAATATCGAGATTTGTGCGCTTCACAAAGGATATCAGCGCGAAGATTCTCATCACAAGGGATCCAGATGCGATTGAGATAGCAGAGAATTCCACTCAGATTAGGGACAAAATGCGCTTCCGCGCCACACGCTAACTCGGCGCGAAGGTTGCCATTGCTGATGGATGCGCGCTGCGAGTCGCGAATGCGCGATTCAAGATCGCTTAGGATCGGCGCGAAATGAAGCTGGGTGCGCGGCAAGATACAGTTAAGCTGGCTGGGTTTACGGCTGAGCGCATCAGCTACCACATTAGCTTTACCAGGATGATACCGGATCTCACAATCGTAATCGCTGATGAGTTCGTTCCATCGGCGTTGTCTCATGTTAAGTTCCTTTTGATCAAAGATATGCTGAAGGCTTTTATGGTCAGTGTAGAGGATACACTTAGTACCATAAAGGTAGTGTCTCCAGATCTTCAAGGCAAATACAACTGCACCAAGTTCGAGATCGTGAGTCGTATAATTCTTTTCATGAACCTTGAGTTGCCTTGATGCGTAAGCGATAACCTTGCCTCGTTGCATAAGAACACAACCGAGACCTTGGTTGGATGCATCGCAATACACGACAAAATCATCATTACCCTCAGGTAGCGCAAGAACAGGAGCTTCACACAACAAACGCTTGAGCGTCAGAAAGGCTTCTTCTTGCTTCGAGCCCCAAATATACGGTTTACCTTTGTGCGTAAGAGCTGTTAAAGGCAAAGCGATCTTCGAGAAGTTCGAAATGAATCGCCGGTAGTAACCAGCTAAGCCCAGAAAGGAACGGATCTCAGAAGGAGAGGATGGCGTAATCCAGTTCTTGATTGCTTCAATTTTGGATGGGTCAACATGAATACCCATCTTGTTCACAATATGGCCAAGAAACTGTACTTCATCCGACCAGAAATCACACTTGGAGAGTTTGGCAAAGAGTTGCTCGGCTTGAAGCTTTTGCAACACCAAACGAAGATGTTGTTCATGCTCGGCCTTAGTCTTGGAATAAATCAGAACGTCATCGATAAACACAATCACGAATTTATCCAAGAAAGGCCTACACACCCGATTCATAAGATCCATGAAAACGGCGGGTGCGTTGGTTAAACCGAAGGACATGACCAAGAATTCAAAATGGCCATAACGAGTACGAAAAGCAGTCTTGGGAACATCTTCATCACGAACACGCAACTGGTGATAGCCAGAACGGAGATCGATCTTGGAGAAACAAGAGGCACCTTGGAGTTGATCAAAGAGATCGTCAATACGCGGTAAGGGATACCGGTTCTTAATGGTGAGTTTGTTCAACTCGCGGTAATCAATACACATGCGAAACGATCCATCTTTCTTTTTAACAAACAACACCGGAGCACCCCAGGGAGAAGAGCTAGGGCGAATGAATCCTTTAGCGGTCAACTCCTGAAGTTGGCTTGCTAATTCTTGCATTTCAGCGGGTGCAAGACGATAAGGAGATTTGGCTACGGGGGAAGCACCAGGGACAAGATCAATACGAAACTCGACTTCACGAGCGGGAGGGATACCAGGAAGATCATCAGGAAAAACTTCAGGGAAGTCACGCACAACAGGGATATCGCGAAGTTTCTTCTTTCCTTCATCAGGTTTAACCACATGGGCTAAAAATGCAACACATTTCTTCCGCATGAGTTTCCGGGCTTCAGCGCAAGACATAAGCTTAAGACCGCGGGAGGGTTTCTCGCCAAAGATATGAAGATCACCATATTCACGAGGAATGCGAATCAACTTCTTGGCGCAAATAACTTCGGCGCGATTATGCGAGAGCCAATCCATACCAATGATAACATCAAAGCTTCCAAGAGGCATAGGAATGAGGTCAATCAGAAAATCGTTTTCGTTAAGGTTAAGCGTACAATCTTTAATCACAGAGTTAATTAAAACAGTTTCACCATTAGCCAATTCAACTGAAAAATCTTCTTTTAAATCGTTGCGCGGTCGCGCAAGCTTCTGCTCGAAGGCGCGAGAGATAAAACTTCGATCGGCGCCAGTATCAAAAAGTACAGAAGCATAAAATCCGTTAAGCAAAAATGTACCATTAACTACGTCATTATTCGCTTGCGCTTGGTGCGCTGTTATGTTAAAGGCTCGGCCTCGCGCCACTTGGTTCGAAATTTGGTTCACCGGATTCGCTTGAGTAATCTGGACTTGTAGCCTCGGGCACGCGTTCCGGAAATGACTGGGATCACCGCAGTTATAGCACGACCTGGGTCGTGGATTCTGGTAAGTTGGTTGTAGGTTATGCGGGTAGGCTGGTGGTGTTTGCACAATTGGATTGGTGGGAGGGACTCTACAGTACTCAGTAGTGTGACCAGCGCGGCCACATCGGTTACATTGTCGACACGGGGTTTGAGGTGGATGATGAAGTCTACAGGTTGGGCAGAAGGGTTGGTTTCCTGTGTAAGGTTTCTTAGTTGGCGGGGCAGGAAGTGCTGGATTGGTTAAGGCATAGTTGTGGACTATAGGAGGTGCTGGGTAGGTTGACAGTGGGTTAGGCGCGTAAACTGGAGTTTGATAAATGGGTTGCTGGACAATGGGCGGGTTGGTAATCGCATAGGCTTTGCGCCTGCGCTTGAGGTTATTATGGTGAGAGGGTTCTGTTTTGGTTTCTGATGGTTCAGGGACAGTCTTGGGTTTGGTCTTCTCAGCTCCCCGCAGGAACAGAGTTCCTGCTCTGACATGGTTGTCGCTGAGCACAGCGGCCAACTCGACGGCGTCAGAGAGGGTTGCTGGGTTTCTGGCCCATACAGAGTCCTGAATTTCCATGGGGAGACCCCCAAGGAACTTCTCGATGGCTCGGCGGGTAGGGGTAACAAGGTGAGGGACCAGTAAGCTTAGCTCGTGGAAACGCGTCGCGTACTCGCGCGCTTCGCCGCTGTACTGTTTCAAGTTCCAGAATTCTTCTTCCAGGCGCTTGACTTCGTTGGGAGGGCAGAATTCTCGCATTAGGAGATCCTTAAATTCTTCCCAAGGTATGCTAGAAGCAGCTTCTGCGCCACGCGCATGAGCTACTCCATTCCACCATGTAAGCGCCCTAGATTCCAGGACACTTGAGGCATAGAGGGTTCGTCTGTCTGAAGGGCATTGGGTATGGAGGAATGTGTTTTCAATTTTCTCCAGCCACTGGAGCATCACGGTGGCTCCTTCGAGACCTGTGAACTTGGGTGGTTTACCCGCATGAAAGGATTTAATGTTGTATCTGGAGGTGTTGGCATTGCTTTGGTTTAAGGCTTGGGCTATTGCGGCGGCCATTTCCTGGGAACGTTGCTGCATACGCCTGCGCGATGCTTCTCTCTGGCGATAGCGTGCTGATAGCGGAGGCATTCTATAAAAGTTTTAGTTTTAGTTAATAACTTGGTTTAAGCGCAAAGTATAACCTTATAAAGCTTGTTTCGCGAAGTTACATGCTATCAAATGCTAAAGCAAGACATGAATTTAAATGCAAACTTAATACAGATAACGAATTCGAATTGGGAATCGACAATTCATGTATCACCATGACTTTCCGAATTCTCAATTTAAAATATACGAGTAAATATGTATTGGAGATTGACGATTCATGTATCACCATGACTTTTCAATCTTCAATATAAAACATACAAGAAATAAGCATTGGAGATTGACAATTCATGTATCACCATGACTTTTCAATCTTCAATTTAAAAAAAACATAAAGTAAATGGGAATTGAAAGTCAACTATTCATGTATCACCATGACTTTTCGGATTTTCAATTCCAACAAACGAATAAAAATCGAAAAATCGCGAAATAAAACATAAAACCATACGCTGCGTAGGTGCCAGCATATTTAATAAATAACGAGTAATTAACAATAAGCGCGCGAACATGAGATTTCTCTCATGCGCGAGAGGGGACTCTTAGGTTTTCTAGGTCGTTACGTCTAACCACCTATCCTAAAGTCAACGAGCTCTGATACCAATCTGTAACACCCCGACCAAAGGCGGATTATACATCGGGGCGCCACATATTGTTTCATTACTCGTGACACTATTGGGTGTCAATATTTAATAAATATATTCATTCACGCATGCGCAACGTATACATAAGATATAAATAAACCAACATAAATCAATATATTATAAATCATAATATTCGAACAGCAATAACTTGTCTTGATACATTTTAATCTAGGTCCAAAATAAAGAAACTTCCTACGTGTCCTCGAACTCCAAAACAGCTACTGCAAACCTGAACATGTGTTAAAATAAACGTCAAACACTTGCGTGTTGGTGAGAAATCAAGTTTAATACAATACATAGATAGCAATAAATCTGCGCGCAACACGTGTATGTCTGGTGTTTAACAAGGGTGCAATCAGATTGTGATCAAGCCTAGATAGATCATAGCTCATAGTTCATAGTTCAATCCGTGCTCCCAATTGAGCACAAAAACGAGAAAACATTTGTGCAAGTGTAAAACAAGAAAACCGTAAATGATAGGTCTCCCGTGTTCATCTAATGGATCCATGAAAACTGCGGAATAGGCCGAACAAAGCGGTTAATGATACACACATACAAATAAACAGCCAAGTAAACGTCCTCAACACATGGGATACTGCGCGACTAAAGTTCATAAACAGTTTAAGACTCAAGTTTTGTATGAACACATGAACATCCCAAAGCATTTAAAATAAAAAGGGATTAGATACGAGATAACTCACTTGATAAAGATGCGATGTAAGATAATGCAAGAACCAACTCTTAAACAAGCAAAGTTAACCTATAATTAAAGATTATGTTTCAACGATCGGTTTTAGGTCTAGATAATAAGTTAGCATAATTAATAAGTAAATTATTATATATAATATATTACCGGAAAAGCAGGAAGAACAAGGAGGAAGACGGAGGCAAGAGAGGAGGCGGCAGGAGGACAACGGCAGAGAGCAAGAGGGAGGAAGAGATAATAAGTGTAGTGTGTGAAGTGTTAAGAAAATAGTATTATTTATAGGCAAACCCTAGGGGACATAATCCCTAGAAAAGATCTCCAAAAGTAAAAGAAAAGATATCAACAGCAAAAAGATTCCAAAAGCAAGATCTCAAAAGATAACAAAAGATATCAAAAGCAAAAAGTAAAAGATCTCAAAAGATATGGCAGCAGGAAAAGAGGAAAAGCAAAAGGGAAAGCTGTCAGGGAACAGTAAAAAGCAAAGGAGGAGTCAGAAAAGGCATGGGAGAAGACAGATAAAGGTACTGTTAAAGCATGGAAAAGCAGATCTCCAAAGATAATGTCAGTCACTTTATCTACCAACCAATGGGGTTGGTACGCATGCAGCGCCGAAAGCAACTATTCAGACATAAAGCAAAGCAGGTCAACAGCTCAAAAGATAAGACAACACAAAAGCAACGGCTAGATTCAACAGAAGAAAACTCAAAGGGTATAGCGCGAGAAGGCTAAGGCGCGAAGGCAGACACAGAAGGTCAAGAGAGCGCGAGCGCGAAGGCAGACAGAACTATCCTTAACGCGTCGCGGAAAGAACTACATTTCTAAGCGCGCCGCGGGAAGAATCACATTTCTTAGCGCGCCGCGGGAGGAACTAAAATTCCTAGCGCGCCGCGGGAAGAACTATAATTCTTCGCGCGTCGAGGGATGAACTACGATTCTTAGCGCGCTGCGAGAAGAACTACAATCCTTAGCGCGTCGCGGGAAGCGTTCGTCTCGCGTATCGCAGGAACAGATGGTCTTCACGCAGGATTTCTTGCAAGGGGTCTGCGCAGACAACCTTAGGCGGGAAGGAACAAAGGACAAGCAAAGAGGGAAACAAGGCTTAAGGGCGGGACGGCGACAAGAGGGAAAAGAAGGCGGAAAGAGAAAAAGAGAGGGACGGGACAGCGGGAAGGAAACGAAAGGCGGGAAGGAAAATACATATTAAAAATAAAGTATAAATACTAAATCATAAAAGAAAGAGATCGGATCGGAGAAACGGGTACCTGGGTCGGGTCGGATCAGGGCAGATGTCACAATTTGCCTTTGATACATTTGGTTTTCTGGCTCCAGAGGCTGTGAAATTTTTGAGTAGGGTTCAGCGCGTCGTACACGGAACCTCTTCAGCTTCTAGGTCCTAAAGCTTCGTTTTTAGCAGGATTGGCTTTGCTGTTCAAAAGGGGGTTGCGGCGCAACTTGTTGCCCGTTTGCCTGCCACTTTATTGTAATCGTTTTATAGTAAATTATATAAAACTTAAAATAAAAAAAAAAAAAATTTATGTGTATTTTTTTATCTATGTTGTGGATGTATGCATATATATATATATATATATATGCAAATGTGAAAAGGAAAAAAAAGAATTGTTTTTAAATCAACATTGTATAGCATACCTATGTGTAAACGTTATACACATTTGATTAATAAATGATATAATGTGAAAAGGAAAAAAGATAGAAATAAGAAAATGTTAAAAAAGAGATTGAAAGTTGAATTGTTGTATTATATTTTTTGAATGAATTACAAAGGAAAAGAGCAGACTATTTATAGCTAAAAATAACAATCTAAACAAAGAAAATGAGCTGTTTATGGCTGGAATTAATGTGTCGTTAATAGCTGTCATTGACTCTCTAAAATGGGAAAAGATGTTAACTGATCCCACATATCTTGCATATTTTCTTTGATATCATTTTCCTTTTTTAACACTCCCCCTCAAGTTGAATAATCGGGTCTCCAAAATTCAACTTGACTAAACAATCGCTGAAGACTCTTTCGTTAACTGCCTTTGTTAGAATGTCAGCGAGCTGGTCCTTTGATCGAACAAATGGTAGTTTAATAATACCATCTTCCAATTTTTGTTTGATGAAGTTCCTATCAACTTCTACGTGTTTAGTTCGATCATGTTGTACTGGGTTTTCTGAAGTCTGAATTGCAGCTTTATTATCACACATAATCTCACTCGTTTCTTTTGAAGGAAAGCCAACCTCAGCTAAGAGTTTTCGCATCCATAGGGCTTCTTTTAAACCTCGAGCTATGCCTCTAAACTCAGCTTCTGCACTTGAAAGGGCAACCACCTTTTGTTTTTTTACTTTTCCAAGTGACAAGATTCCCACCAACTAAAGTGAAGTAGCCTGCTGTTGACCTCCGACTTCCCTTATCTCCTGCTCAATCTGCATTAGTGTAAATTTGAACATTTAGGTGTCCATGTGATTGAAACAGGATTCCATGACCCACTGTTCCTTTGAGATATCTAATAATTCTCCAAACTGCATCCATATGGGATTCTTGAGGTTGGTGCATGAACTGACTTACCACCCCTACAGCATAAGCAATATCTGGACGAGTGTGTGAGAGATATATTAGTTTTCCCACCATCCGTTGGTATCTCTCTTTGTTTACTAACTTTGCTCCTTCCTCCTTCCTCCATATTAGTTTTCCCACCATCCGTTGCTAGTTTGCAATCGATCATTCCTGTTTCTGCCACCAAGTCTAGGACATATTTTTTCTGACTGATGAAAATTCCTTGTTTTGACCTTAGTACTTCAATTCCGAGGAAATACTTGAGCCTGCCCAAATCTTTCATTTCAAATTCAGTAAACAAGTTTTCTTTCAGTTTTACCATTTCTTCTTTGTCATTCCCTGTAATGATCATATCATCAACATAGATAATTAGGCATGATACGAATTTGCCTATTTTTTTGAGAAACAAAGTATGATAAGCATTACTTTGTTTATATCCAAACTTTTTCATGGCTAGGGTAAATCTGCCAAACCAAGCCCTAGGAGATTGCTTCAAACCATAAAGAGATTTCTTTAGATGACATACCTCTCCAGTTTTGAATTCTTGTGTGAATCCTGGAGGAGCATCCATAAATACCTCTTCATCTAGTTCCCCGTGTAGAAAGGCATTTTTTACATCAAACTGTTGGAGCGGCCACCATTCATTTGCAGCTATCGAAAAAAGTACCCGCATTGTGTTCATCTTGGCGAACGGGGAGAATGTTTCAGCATAATCAATCCCATATGTCTGGGTATACCCTTTCGCTACCAGCCGGGCATTATATCTTTCAATTGTACCTTCCGATTTATACTTAATTGTATAGAACCAACAACACCCCACCGATTTCTTTCCCGACGGAAGAGCACACTTTTCCCAAGTATTGTTCTTGATTAGGGCTTCCATTTCTGATTTCATTGCATTCTTCCAATGTTTAGACTTTAAGGCTTGATCTACATTTGTAGGAGGTTCTTCAGAATAAACAGATGAGATAAATGCTTTTGCTTCCTTAGTGAAATTTCCATTAGTCACATTAGCTATAGGATAATTGGAATTTTTTGGCTCTTTCTCAGGTGAATACCATTTCGGAGGAACCCCTCTGTTTGTTCTAGGAGGTAACACATATCTTGATGGCGGTTCTTCTTGTATGGGTTCATCTGCCTGTAAAGTTCCAGCTTGTTCTATGGCAGCTTCATGGTTAGAAGCAATGGTATCTTCTGAGTCATCAGAAACTTCAGAAGTATCATCAGACTGAACAGGATGAGTATTACTTACCTCAGACACCAGGTTGGGAGGAGCATTAGGGTTTTTAGTGGCACTGGTTTTTACATCATTGGATTCTGGTGACTCTGTAGTTGGTACATAGGGAACATACTTCAACCAACTTAGTGTGTCTAAACATTCCTTCTCCCCCTGACCACTGAGTTGGGAATTGTAGTAATACTCGGTTTCAAGAAAGTCGCAATTCATTGTGGTGAACATGTGACGTGTCTTTGGGTTATAACATTTGTACCCGTTTTGATTTACTCCATACCCAACAAAGACACACTTTTCAGCACAAGGGTCAAGTTTGGTTCGATTTGATTTAGGTATGTGAACAAAGACGGTACATCCAAAGATTCGTGGTTGAAGAGTAAGGACTGAGGGTAGTTTGGAAAATTCTGAAAGGGTTTGTAATGGAGTGTTAAGTTTGAGGGTGTTTGTTGGAAGTCGATTGAGAAGATAGGTAGCGGTAGCAAGGGCTTCAGGCCAAAAGGATTTTGGGACTTGGGATTCAATTAGGAGGGCTCGTGTCATTTCCAGCAAAATGCGATTCTTTCTTTCGGCGACACCGTTTTGCTCTGGGGTGTTTGAGCAGGTAGTTTGGTGAATTATTCCCTTGTTTTGGAAGAAAAGTTTTAAAGGGGTATTAACAAACTCACCGCCATTATCGAATCGGAAAATCTGGATGTTTGTTTGAAATTGAGTTTGGATCAAGGTGTAAAACATAGTGAATTTTCCAAAACTTCGGATTTGTTCTTCAAAAAATAAACCCAGGTCATTCGGGTACAATCATCAACAAACATCACAAAGTAACGAAAGTTTTGCCCCCCAAAAACCGGGGCAGGACCCCATACGTCAGAATGGATTAATGAAAATGGCAAAGCAACCTTAGTGTTATTGGGTCTAAAAGTTTTTCTATGGCTTTTTTCTAAAACGCATGTTTCACAATGTGACATAGCATTAACTGGAAATAATTTCAGAAATAAAATATGCAAATAACTTGCAGATGGATGACCTAATCTTCGGTGCCATAGCCAGGCTTCCCGTTCTGATGTTCCATGAGCCGACATCATAGTACCACTTTGAGTCACCTCATCCACGTAATATAGTCCTTGATTTTCAGTGCCACGCCCAATGATCACTCCCGTCCTGATATCCTGTAAAATACAAAAGGTAGGGTGCATTAGGACGGTACAATTGAGTTCTTTTGTGACAAGGCTAATGGAAAGCAACTTATGTGACAATGAGGGAACATAAAGGCAATTAGAGATTTTTATTGTGGGTGAAATCTCAATAGTTCCTCCCAAGTTTACATCCATTACCCCCCCCCCCCCCATTCTCCGTTTGGATGTGTGTTTTTTCTGTTTTGCTTGATGAGATAATATTCGATAACTCATAAGTCATCGTGTCGGTCGCACCACAATCAAAGATCCATAGTTTTTTGTTTTTTATAATGAACTTGGGCCATATTAGCATTTCCATTATTTCTAGGGACTAAATGTGATACATTTATTTTGGAATTAGGGTTAAATAGAAAAGAGCTTCAGGGAGCAACCCCAAACCCGTTACCTGTCATCACCGAATCATCTTCTTCTTTTGTGGATGCCATCCCGCCACCTCCGATGACTCCTTGGGCGGCTTCGGTTGGAAGTTTGTTGTTAGCGACGGTGGAGCTGCCTCTCCCCGTTTGTGTCCATCGTTCCACCACTCTGGATAACCCACGATCTTGAAGCATTGCTCCTTAGTGTGTTTCGATAGACCACAATGGCTCCGATTGGGTCCGGTGGTAACAAGCCCGGCTGTTGTGGGAGGTCATTGGAAATTGACCCTAAAGTGTTTTGGTGGGCGGCTTCCTTCAATATGTTATAACCAGTTTTGTTTGACTTCATTGGCTTTGACATGAAGGTTAAAAGTTTGTAACTTGTCTTTGCCACTGCTGTATGTTATAACCAGGGCTTCCCACAACGATTTGGCTGTTGGAAACTCGGTTAGATTGCTGGCGAGTGTTGGTTCGATGTTTTGTATGAGCCATTAGAAGACAACCAGATCATCTTGTTCCCATTGTTCATATGCTTCATTGGTTTGGTCAGGGGGATTAGTTGATAAGTGGCTCAACAGGGCTTTTGATTTACCACCTATTGCCACTCGAATCATTCGAGTCCATAGGGCGTAGTTCTGACCGTTGAGTTTGAGGCTGATTTTGAGGTTGTCGGAAAGAATTTGTTTTGGTTTTTGGGTTTGGTTGTCAAGGCCATTCCTCAGGAGATTGGCTATTTAGACCGAGAGGTTGTCTGTTGTATGTGAGCTACCGTCTTCGGACATGGCAGCTCTTCAACAATAGACCAGAATGGTAGATGATGAAGTAGCAGTCGGATTCTTAGAACCGTACACACTGCTTTGATACCATGTTAAAAAAGAGATTGAAAGTTGAATTGTTGTATTATATTTTTTGAATGAATTACAAAGGAAAAGAGCAGACTATGTATAGCTAAAAATAACAATCTAAACAAAGAAAATGAGCTGTTTATGGCTGGAATTAATGTGTCGTTAATAGCTGTCTTTGACTCTATAAAATGGGAAAAGCTGTTATTTGATCCCGCATATTTCGCATATTTTCTTTGATATCTTTTTCCCTTTTTAATAGAAAAAACAATGTTTGAATCTTGAAAAATGTATAAGAATATCATATTGTTAAAAATGCATAGTAAATGTGTAGCATGTTACTACATGTTTGCCATGCATTTTCTATCGACTTGAATTTGTTTATTGTTTCACGAGGCTCAAATGTTAATTTGTTACATATTTGTTACGCATTTATGAATTAATTGATTTAACCGAACCAAAGCACTAACCCACGTTTTTTTTAACTCAAAGCAGTTTATATACATTGTTTTAGACATATGTCAGTTTGTAATGACTTAGAATGTATTTAAGTTTAAACGAGTAAAAGTTGTTAATGCCGTTTCGGAAGCGATCAATGACTCGAGAGACTCATGATTAACAAAAGACGATAAATTGAACCGAAGTTCCAAGAACAATGTTCTTATAATAATAAACTTAATCAAAAACTAACTAACAAAGAAACCCTAACATCCTATTTATACTAAAAGAAAAAAGAGATAAACATGGAAACAAGATAAACGTAAAATAATAAAAGATAAACTAATAATAAAAAAGATTCTTGATGCTCCTGCATCATACTCCTCCCCTTCGAAAAAACTCGTCATCGAGTTTTGCCTTTAAAATCAAAACCACCCGAATCCAAAGGAACATCAACCCGATTCTGATTTATTATTATCATCCAAACCCGAAAAAACAATTCGACTTCACGGTTCATCTTGCACGACCTTGAATGTATACCTCCTGGGTCAAATGGAGCACCAAACCATTCCTTGTTCACTATCGAACTGACCCGCTCAGATAGTCCATCCCTAAAGACATATCCAAAGAAGATTTGTAAACCATAGACCTTGTTGCATTTTTGCTTGATGATCGGGACAGTCCCAAAAGAGTATGTTAATAAAGCATTTAACAGTTTTGGTCCACATGATTTAATAAGCAATATTCATGGAATGTTTAACAAGCCAGATCAAAACAATATTACGAGAGAAGATAAGGATAATTTAGTTAGTGGGGAGCTAAAGATTAATACAGATGTGGAAGTTCAAATGAAGCCCAATAAACATGCAGAAGAACTTACAAATGGAAAAAAAGAAGCCGATCTTTTCGAAGTTCTCAAGACTCGAGGACGAGTCTTTTTTGAAGACGGGAGAATGAGATGGAGAGACCCGACAACCCAATAGACCCAGGTGGTGCGAGTTTAGAGTCGGGTGAGGCGGCTCGTGAGATTCAATTAGTTAAGCGGGTAAAATCGAGAGAAAACAGGAACCATTCCAGTGCTACATTCGACCTCGGTGATATACGTTCAAAGTTGTGCGAGGCACTTTGCACTGTTGAATTGTTTGGCCATGTCATGAAGTTAATAAATGCTGAGCGCATTGATGTTCCTTTCGATTCAGGTGGCATTGATTCTGAAGGCAAAACTCGAGGACGAGTTTTTCGAAGATTGGGAGTTT